>NC_136072.1:91237478-91484978 GCF_964261635.1 Lissotriton helveticus
CAGTGTGACCCGGTAGGAAAAATTATTGCACCCCCTCCCCTTTTTGACTGATAGTTCAAACCACCGATCCTTTCCTTTGCCCTTTAAACGGAACTTTGGACTGCCTCCCCCTCTTTTACATTTTCTAGAGAAAACAAAACATTAACCACTACATTAGCATAGCAGTTGACAACAGAACTGTTTTCAAATTGAAAACCAACAACATCTTCAACAGAATCCTTTTTGTTTCTGCTGTGACCCTGCTACAGCACAGGCATTGTCCCCAGCAGTAATTCTGCAATGCCGGTAAGAATAGCTGTGGTGCCTACTGGACTCACTCACCCCCGCGGCGCCCCACGCCGTTATTTGCTGGGCGGCAACTTACTAGACATCACCTTCGTGCCATCTAGATTTCAGCGCGTTCTGCTGCCTTGGAACTATTCGCACAACAGACCGCTACTGACAAGAATATTTCATTATTGGTGCTGTCAATTTCAATAAATCTATTGGATAATTCAAAAGAAATTGCCACGGTCTCTTCGTTGTTTAAATGTTTTTACTGTTTTTGTTTTGTTGTATATATTTATACGTTATTAAAGTTTTATATTCCTACTACTTTGTTGGAGTGCTATATATTTTTAATGTGACACATAATTGTAAAAACTTTGATGTACAAAGAGTCATTCCTGGAATCTTCCGCTTCAGGCTCGGTCCCCTCCCCAATCACAATACAGGATGGTTTTCAGATAGTAGGAACACGTGTGGTGTGACGGATCTCATCGGGTGTGGGCCTTGATCTACTATAACTCCTTTGAAGAGGGGTGATTCTTTACAGCTGGGGCCATAAACTACATCTGCAGGGCTAGCTGATAGCCTGGACAATCGGACACAGAGGAAGAGGAGTGTCAGAGGGTGCGGTAGTGAATAGGGCGAAAGGGAGGTGTCGGGCGGGCACAGAGTGTGATTCTCAGGGAAGAGCAGCGCAGATGGGGGGAGGTTTATTGCCCATGCATAAGACAGAGAGCGATGGTCACCAGTGCCTGGGGAAGATGCTTGCGTGGGTGAGGAGCCATGCTACGAATCGACAGCGTGCAGAGAGTGGGTCTGGTCAAGACATCTAAAATGGCTGCCGTGCACGACAAAAGTGTGGCATTTCAAAAAAGGCAAGATGGCGCAGACAATGTTTTTCAACACTTCCTCATTTCCTTCGAATCGAACGTTAACAGACGTTGGGGCATATTACCAAAGTTAAGCGATATTTATCGCTAACGCTGCTTACCAACAAATTTTTTACCACTAAGCATCGTCAGAAATTATCGAAGATAAACCTTGCTATTATCAAGGTTTATCGCAAATGCGATAATAAACGGCCGCAATGCATGAATATCGCTAAAAACTCAGCGATATTCATGCATTACCGAGCTAATGCTCTTAGCCATGTTATCCACCTCCCATTGGATAACATGGCTAAGAACTGCTCAGGGCAGGTGTTACTTTTTGGAGATATTCGCGCTTAGCGCGAATATCTCCAAAAGTTGGTAATAGGAGATAGATATCTTGCATGTTGTAATGCAAGTTATTGTGGTATATGGAACTCATACCATAATCTCTCAGGAAAGCAGAAACTGATCCTTTTGGGACCGCCTAAAAAGGCCTAGGGGGTGAGGAGTACTCTACTTTGCCCCCTTTTCACGTTCCGAACTATTTTATTTTACTCTCTTCTGTAATTACACAAAATAGCAGCGATAAGATGCATCGGAGACACACAGTGAGAGAAAGGAGGCCGGAGATGAAGAAGAGATGTCAAATACACATTGGAGATAATATAGTGGCAGAAGGGAAGTAAATATGAGTAAACTTACCATGTAACATAAAAATGTTGCACTCTATACTATAAGTCTCATTTTATACTACAATCACTTCGCTACAACCTCATAAATTAAAAATAAAAATGAATAATGTCTCAAACAATTTTTGATTTCTAAATATAAATTTATTCTTCAGAATTTTCTAAATTTGAAACAACTAGTAACATGTCCTCATCAGCAATGTCCTCATGAAAAGTCTCCAATGATGATTCTTGTAACTCTATGGTCTCCAAACACTCGATAAATTCGCCATCAAGAGATTGATCAAAAAAATCATTCAAGTCATCTCCTCCTTGTGACAATATTTCATTATTGGTGCTCTCAATTTCAATCAATGTAGTGGAATCATTCAAGTCATCTCCTTGTGACAATATTTCATTCTTGGTGCTGTCCATTTCAATCAATCTAATGGAATCATACAAGTCATGTCCTCCTTGTGACAATATTTCATTATTGGTGCTCTCAATTTCAATCAATGTAGTGGACAATTCAAAAGAAATTGCTACGGTCTCTTCATTGTGAGCCATTTTATTTTGAAATTGCTTGCTGTAAATTGCAGAAAAAAATAATCACTTTCATTTATCGTTTTTAGTAATACATAATATAAAACTAACTTTATCAAGTATTTAGTATAACAGAAGGACTGCAAATAAATAACAGAAAACATTTTTCAAATTATCTTCAAGTGTACAACATAGTTCCCCTTACAAATTAACAACTCACCTTTTTAAAAGTAGGAGAAGTGTTAGTACTGTGTAAATCAAACACCAGAAATTCACCACCAAAAATTCCTCACAAATGTACCTCAGACAGTAGTATCACAAAATGGCTGTGGTTTCCTCTCATTTGAAATATATACATAACCAATTAACTTTCATCACACACAAATACAAAACCAAAGTAACATTTTAATTGGTTCTAAATTTCAACACTTTCAAATGTGTTTTCCCCATGCAATTTTCCATAGGACATTTACATACGTCTACAGCCTGAATGGCTGAACGGAATTACACCAAACTTGGCAAAATGGTACATCAAACCTAAGAGGTCAGGAAGGATCTACTATGCCCCCTTATGGTCATTTCCCCCTTCGCTTTGGCCTCCTCTTGTCTCTCAATCCTACCGAGAGACAAGATGGCGGCCGCTACGGACTGTTCGGAATGTTGACAGACGCCGGAGAGCCAATCAGCTTCGCAAAGCTCCGTAACGCGAAAAGTACGCGAAGCGGAGCGCTGTTACAGATATATATCTTTTTTTGAACGTTAATTTCTCAAAATCCACTGGAGCACATATATTGAGACCTAGCAAAGGCACATCGGGCTACCAGTCCCTAATATTTTGCCAAGTTTCGTGCAAATCCATTCAGCCGTTCGATTATTATTATTATTTTTTTTTTTGCCCCGCGGGGCCCTTTTAAAACCTCCACATCAAACGTAGGGGGTCAGCGAGGATCTACTATTCCCCCTTATGGTCATTTGCCCCTTCGCTTTGGCCTCCTCTTGTCTCTCGATCCTACCGAGAGACAAGATGGCGGCCGCTACGGACTGTTTGGAATGTTGACAGACGCCGGAGAACCAATCAGCTTCGCTTCACAAAGCTCCGTTGCGCGAAAAGTACGCGTCCTGGAGCGCTGCCCGGTCCGCTGTTACAGATATATATCTTTTTTTAAACGTTAATTTCTCAAAATCCACTGTAGCACATATATTGAGACCTACAAAAGGCACATCGGGCTACCCTACAATTTTGCCAAGTTTCGTGCAAATCCATTCACCCGTTCGGGCTAAAAGTGAGGCCAACCGCCCTATGGAAAACTCAATGTTAAAAACACGTTTTGGGACCCCCCTTTTTTCTCAGCCCCCCCTTGACGAACCCCCCCCAAATTTTCAAGGGCTGCTCAGAAACAAAATGTGCCATTTTCCTGAAAATTTCAGCCAATTCCGTCCACAAACGCCAAAGTTATTAGACATAGAATTTTCAAAAAACCCATAGAGAAAAAATCCTAACTATATATACCTACTGGCGACCGCCAGTAGGTAATACACACATATATATATACACACATATATATACATACATATATATATATACACATATATATATATATACACATATATTACCTACTGGCGGTCGCCAGTAGGTATATATAGTTAGGATTTTTTCCCTTGGTTATGTATATATGTCAAATGAGAGGAAACCACAGCCATTTTGTGATACTACTGTCTGAGGTACATTTGTGAGGAATTTTTGGTGGTGAATTTCTGGTGTTTGATTTACACAGTACTAACACTTCTCCTACTTTTAAAAAGGTGAGTTGTTAATTTGTAAGGGGAACTATGTTGTACACTTGAAGATAATTTGAAAAATGTTTTCTGTTATTTATTTGCAGTCCTTCTGTTATACTAAATACTTGAAAAAGTTAGTTTTATATTATGTATTACTAAAAACGATAAATGAAAGTGATTATTTTTTTCTGCAATTTACAGCAAGCAATTTCAAAATAAAATGGCTCACAATGAAGAGACCGTGGCAATTTCTTTTGAATTGTCCACTACATTGATTGAAATTGAGAGCACCAATAATGAAATATTGTCACAAGGAGGAGATGACTTGTATGATTCCATTAGATTGATTGAAATGGACAGCACCAATAATGAAATATTGTCACAAGGAGATGACTTGAATGATTCCACTACATTGATTGAAATTGAGAGCACCAATAATGAAATATTGTCACAAGGAGGAGATGACTTGTATGATTCCATTAGATTGATTGAAATGGACAGCACCAATAATGAAATATTGTCACAAGGAGGAGATGACTTGAATGATTCCACTACATTGATTAAAATTGAGAGCACCAATAATGAAATATTGTCACGAGGAGATGACTTGAATGATTCCACTACATTGATTGAAATTGACAGCACCAATAATGAAATATTGTCACAAGGAGGAGATGACTTGAATGATTTTTTTGATCAATCTGTTGATGGCGAATTTATCGAATGTTTGGAGACCATAGAGTTACAAGAATCATCATTGCAGACTTTTCATGAGGAAATTGCTGATGAGGACATGTTACTAGTTCTTTCAAATTTAGAAAATTCTGAAGAATAAATTTATATTTAGAAATCAAAAATTTTTGAGACATTATTCATTTTTATTTTTAATTTATGAGGTTGTAGCGAAGTGATTGTAGTATAAAATGAGACTTATAGTATAGAGTGCAACATTTTTATGTGGTAAATAAATAAATAATACCTCTCTTTTTGACTAGACATATATCATAACAGATAGCTCAATAAATAAGAGTCAAGATTCGAGGTAGTAGGAGTTTTGCAGGTTTAATACAGCATAAGGACAGGAACAGGACAACCTGCATAGGAATAGGACGACAGGGCCCAGCAGCTGCTGGGGCTGGATCTGGGATGAGCGCGCTGACTTTTAATAACAATACATGAGCATATATACATAACGCAAACACATAGCATTACATTGCAGTAGGCGTAGCAGTGGGTGGAGCAGAAGGCGTGACGCGTAGCAGTCGCGAAAGATAAGGGCGAAAAGAGGTGTAACAGGGCGTATACATAGACATGTGATGCAAACGTAACAGAATATGTCATGAATGGGGCGGAAACCATGGAGGGGGCTACCTAAGGAGCCGGGACCTCTAACCTGATGGTGCGCGCAAACTAGCAATGACGTATCACTAGGAGAAGCTGGGGGCTATGAACTCTGTGCTAGGAGCAGAGACTGAAGTCTGGAGGGTCAGGGCGACATGTACCTAAACAGTATCTAGTATCTGATGTTTAGAGAACATGTTGATATAAACTATAAGTCAGGAGGGGAAAGGCTAACTTGATTCTAAGACTGGACCATGCATTATTCTACATGTAGTGCGTGATGAAGAATATTAAATGACCATTAAATGCAGTATTTCTCTAACGTGGAGACGTGAAGGCTAGACAATGACGGAAACTATTGATGCAGTTCAGTAGCTTAGGAATGCAGAGAAGGAGGACTGAACTGATAACTGGAATCATAACATATTCTTGGCAGACTCAGCGACTGAGCCAGGTTGGACCGGGCACTGCAAGGCAGGAAGTAAGTGAAGGGTCGAGGATACAGGTGGGGGCTGTATCACTCCTCAGCGAGGCTTCAGGAGACAGGAGCTGAATCTGGTGTCCAGGCCCTTTTGAGGCCTAGAAACGGGGACTTTATAATAGAATAACGTGCACACTGAGAAACGTGGCAACGTAGCTTTACATAGGCCTGATATTCGTAGTATTCACGAGAACTGGAAACTGGCATACTAGAGGTGGACACAACTGTAATTGCGTCATTAATCGAACATGGGGAATGCATATGCATATTTAATCATGCACACAACATATGATGGATGACACGTAGGGACACAGAACATGGCAAAATTTACTTTTCCACATTCCCTCCTTGTCACTACGTTTCCATCAGGAAACATCAATTTTCATGATACCGTCTATCATTTCATACAGTATCATTTGCTCGTCTCGAATTATCCTGGAACGGGATTTAGAACGGGGCTTGGGACTAGGAATACAAGAGGTAGCACAAATGCCGCAAATCGCAGGGCCACATTGTATACAGAGACAGCAGCTGAATATGATCGCTACTGCAATACCTAGAAAGGACAATATTTTCCATCCCCAGGCGGAAATTATCTTCCAGAACCAACCGGACCATGTCCAGGTGCCTGGGTCTTGGTGTATCAGATGGGCAATTTTATGGAGTCTGGTTATAGCTGAATAAACAGACGGCGCGTTATTTGGAATGAAAATGCAGCAACTAGATCCGATGACTCTACAGGCCCCGCCCCTATCGGCCAGTATGACGTCAAGGACGAGACGATTCTGTAAAACGACAAATCTCATAGCAGATTGCTCTTCGGTTAAGTTACCTAGAGCAGAGGCAGTCTCATTTACTACAGCTTCGAGGGTTCTGGTTAACCTACGGATCAGTTTACTATTCTGGATAGGTCCTATAAAGAAAAAGAAACCTCTGTTGAAATCTGTATACTGTTCTAGAGCAGTTTCAGTATAATCGACAATTGGGGACTCCCTTCTATGTCTAATGTGTACTAGATGTGTATTCCTGTGATAATCAGATGGGGCTAGGAAAACTGGTGGCAGTAGGAAGGCAATGTAACAGGTTCCCTCCCAATCGAGGGGCAGACGAACATATGCGGTTTGACCACAAATGAAATAAGAATGACGTGAAGCTTTGAAAATAGATTTCCCACTGTCACTATACTTGACAATAGTAGTACATTCACTATGTCCTACATGTACGGAACCATAATTTCGGACACATAATTCGCCTTTGACTGGTAGTACTGAAATAGCAGGTAAGTCTGGAGTAGTATCAGACTGAACATTCAGGACCATAAAATTCGAAGAATAATTACCTAAATTATACACTTCATTTTCTAGATCTAACCCTGTTCTATGGGGAGGACCTTGCTTGTCTGGAAAACATGTACTGTTAAGAAAAGACATATCTGTTGAGGATGACGTTAACGTGGACCATGCTCCACACGAACCATTATGTGAGAATGGATAAGGAAAGAGTGGCAGAACTCCCTTCTGTGTCTGGAAAGGGGGGAGTCGACCACACACCCAACAATTAGTGGCATTGCTGGTCTGGTGTGAGTAATGTAACATGCGGATAAATGAGTTATTTCGCATAGCGAGGCGGTAAGAGAGTTCATGAGGAGGCAGATCACTAAACGTGTGCTCTACTGTAGCATTAGCAGACTTATTTACATGAAGAACTGGGAAATACAGGTAAAATGCATAACTGGTGCAGGAAATCATAAGGCTGAGAAACAATATGAAACATAGAAAAACGATACATCGGATTGAGTTTTGACTAACTCTCTCTCTATGGGGGTCTATTTTATACATGTCAGAAACAGTCTAACCGTTTCACCTAGGGGAGGACTTAGACAATCAAACTGACTGACTTATTTTACTAGACCGGAGTTTTAGCTTATACTCCTGTTGTGGAGTTTTCTCTAACAGGGGAGGGGTTGTAGCAATGTCTTTTGCGGGACAGTCCTTGAGAACAATATTTTGGCAATCCTTCAAATCCTGGGAAATGTTCTTTAAGACGGGTTTCAGTCCATTAAAAAGTTTAATATGAGAAAGGTGCACCCAGCCTTTGCGTCCTTCCAACTTCACGGCTGTACGGGTGGTGAGGAGGACCTGTCGGGGCTCTTTCCAACGAGGTTCCAGCGGACTTGATCTGTCAAAGTTGCGGACCATCACCATGGATCCTGGAACGATTTCGTGCGGTGCCACCTCGGTATTGTCTGGAAATGCGGCAGCAACCTGTGAACGACATGAGTTGAGGGCAGACATCAAGGAAGCTAGGTAATCTGTCAGCATATTACTTGAAACATCGGTAATACTTCGGGGTCTAGGTGTACCCCACATGTTTGGGGGGCGGCCGAAAACGACCTCATACGGGGACAGACCTGATCTGGAATGTGCGACCATGCGCATATAAAACAAAGCGACTGGCAGAGCTACTAGCCAGTCCACACCTTTTTCTTTACACACTTTTGCAATACGGATTTTCAGGGTCTGGTTATGTCTCTCTACGAGACCGGCTGCTTCAGGATGGCGTACACAATGAAACTTCCACTGGTACCCTAACAAAAGGGAAACATGCTTCATGAGTTCAGATGAGAATGGCTGACCGTTGTCAGAATATACGACTCTAGGGAGTCCATAACGAGGGAAGAACTCACGAACCAACTGCTTGGCAGTGGTCGCGGCTGTGTAATCTGGGACTGGATATGCTTCTGTCCACCTGGACAAAGCGCATACAACTACAAGGACATACTTGAAACCTCGACATCGCTCCATCTGAATATAATCCATCTGGAGGACTTCAAAAGGGTGGTCAGGAGGCTGGAATCCACCTTGTTCCACCGGGACACTTTTACCTGGATTAAACTGACAACATATCATACAGGTACGGACTTTCTGCTTGGCTGCAGCTCGTAAATGCTTGTTGAACCAAATGTTCTGGATACTGTCTAACATAGCTTTTTCTCCTAAATGTGCTGGACTATGTGCGGTATTGATAATGACTTGAACCATAGAGTCGGGGAGAAACCATGTGGCTCTACCCTTCGTTAACCATCCTTGATCTGTCTGGACCCCTCCTTGTTCGGACCATTTCTTGATTTCTTCAGGAGTAGCATGTAACTGGATATCTATGACATCTTGTGTAGGGTCCTTAACTGTCATACATGTAGTCGGATCTGGAGTATGTGTCTGATTAACTTGAATGTCTGGAGTCTGTGCTGTAAGCTTGGCTGTGCGATCTGCTAGATCATTACCTTGAGAAATAATGTCAGTAACTTTCGTATGTGCTTTGCACTTCATGATAGCAATAGATGTCGGTAAATGTATGGCATCTAACAGAGCTTGAATAAGGAGACCATGCTGAATCTTGGTTCCATGAGAAGTCATGAAACCTCTCTCCTGCCAGAGCACTCCGAAGTCGTGTACAACTCCAAATGCGTAACGTGAATCTGTGTAAACATTAACTTTCAAGTTCTTGGCGTGTATACAGGCTTGTGTCAGAGCAACTAGCTCTGCTGCTTGAGCGGACAGAGTGTCGATGCGGTGTGTTTCAATAACTTCAGTGTCAGTAGTCACTGCATACGCGGCGACTAGTTCTCCTGTACTAGTTCTCATACATGAACCATCCACATAAAGTGTCAGGTCGGGGTCTGGTAACGGAGTATCTGTCAGATCTTGTCTTGGCTTTGTCGTAATGTTAACTACTTCCACGCAATCATGTGTGGCTGGATTTGAATTAACGGATGGTAACAGTGTAGCAGGATTCAGGATGTTGCAGCGTCTGATTTCTATGTGTGGCTGGAACAGTGTCAATTCATAACCTGTTAAACGTGCAATTGTCAAGTGCTGAGTTTGTGTTCGGTTTAAAAGAACTTCCACAGAATGTGGAACTTGTACTGTCAAGGTATGTCCTAAGACTATGGAATCACTTTGTCTGATAGCTAGTGCTGTGGCTGCAACTGACTTGAGGCACGCAGGCAGAGCCTGGGCTACAGGATCTAATGTGCTCGAAAAATAAGCACAGGGCTTGTATTGTCCTGCTTGATCTTGTGTGAGAACAGATAATGCTGTACCTTCGCGTTCAGTAACGAAAAGTGTAAAAGGCTTACTGTAGTTCGGTGTCGCTAGAACTGGAGCTTGGCATAGGGCTTTCTTTAACTCATTGAAACTAAGTGTATGTTCAGATGTCCAAGGGAGAACAGTCGATACGGCTGCCTCCTGTGTCGTTAACTGTATCAGTGGCTTGGCTAGAAATGCATACTGGGGAATCCATTGTCTGCAGTAAGAAGTAAGGCCGATAAAAGCACGTACCTCCTTCTGGGTCTTGGGCTGAGGAAGACTCGCTATTAACTGGATACGGTCTGGTGTCAACTGCCTACCCCTCTTGGACAGTAAGTGTCCTAAGTAGACCACTTGCTGGACACAGAATTGAAGCTTAGAAGGGGACACCTTGTGCCCCATCTCGGCTAGAAAATACAAGACTGTAAGGGATGCTTGCTCGCAAGCACGTTCAGAACGGGCTGTGATCAGTAGATCATCGACATACTGGAGCAGGGCAGTGTCAGTTGGCATGTGAATGTTGTCTAGTTGTCTCTTGAGTGCTTGACTGTAAATACTAGGACTTTCTGTGAAACCTTGAGGAGCTCGTGTAAACATATAGCTCCTTCCATTTAAACAAAATCCGAAAAGGAACTGGCTGTCTGGATGAATAGGAACACTGAAAAATGCGTTCTTGAGGTCTATGACAGTGAAGAACGTGGCTTCGGAATCAATGGCTGTCAATAGGGAAGAGATGTCTGGGACAACTGGGTACTGCGGAATAATACATTTATTAAGCTCTCGTAGGTCAATCACTAATCGATATACTGGGGGTGCATTTGGATCAGTACGTTTCATGACTGGAATGATCGGAGAATTACATACATTGGAGTCAGTTTCTACAACCACTCCTTGAGCCATGAGCTCGTCAATAATTTTGGATAAGGCTGCTACAGCCTCAGGTGGCAATCTGTACTGTCTGATTCGTGGTAACACTACACCTGGCTTGAGAGTCACACGATAGGGTGTGATTTGCATGTAACCTACATCAGTTGGACCTTGCGCCCATAAATGCTGTGGAACATTAGACAGTCTTGAATCAAAATCACGTAATACATAGTGACCCTTAAAGTCACGTAGGAACAATCGTATTCCCTCTGGGGAACAGCATATAACTGCACCTAACTCTTTCAGTGTCTTAATGCCTAATAGGTTTTCTGGACATGACTTAGTAAGTAACAGATCAGTAGTGCGGGACAATGGACCTACTTCTAGAGTAACTGGTTTTGAAATCTCATTTACGATAGGTTTTCCTGAAAATCCAAGGGAAACATTTCTTGAGCCTGAGAGCGGAGCCCCTGGAACTTCGGCGTGACTAATTGTGGTCCTACTTGCCCCTGTATCAATCAAAAACTTTCTGTCTTTCCCTAATACTTGACTGTGAACATAGGGACCTTCTTGATCTACAGGTATCTCGATGAGAGGCAAGCCTACCTCCCTCTCTAGGCTGTTTCATGAATACTGCTGGTACTCTGGATACTCAGACTGTGCATACTGGTACATCTGCGATGTAACATGCTGTGTTGCAGCGATAGGCTGCGGTGCTGTAACTGTCTGTGGTGCATTCTGTGGCTGAGGAATCTGTGAAACTTGTTCTTGTCTAGGCGGACGTGGTCTTTCTTTAGTCTTACCAGTAGCTATGTTGTGTTTCAGAACTGCACACTCATTTATAAAATGACCTGGCTGTTTACAATAATTGCAGTTCCCTTTAACGGGAGCTGCAGGATGACTGGCTTGATTCGGACCCCTCTTCTGACTGTCTTGAGGAACAGATTGTGCAACTAGTACTTTCATTTTCGTGTCTTTCATACGTTTTCTCTCGTGTTCTTGCTCTTCCCTGATTCTATTCTGGTGGTATTGAAGCATCTGCAACATCTGGGACGGGGTATTAGCTTGCCAGGTACTTTCGACTTTCAGAACTCGATTTTTAATTGGTGGGCTTGAATTCTCGACTAATTTAGTAACAAAAAGGTGAGGGTATGACTCACTACTTGTCTTGAGGCCACTGTTGATACTGAAACACTTTTCAAATCTAGAATAAAAATCACTAATATCCTCGTCTTGTTTCTGTTTACAGGCTGAGATTGCATCCCAGTCTTCTTTTCTAGTTGTCAATAATCTGGGTAAGACTTGTATTAATAATTCTGGTAATTCTTTACATTTATCTCCAAGACCGGTACCTGGTACTCGTGCCTTGTCTTCGGCTTCTAGAACTGCCCAATCGATCTTTTTCTCTCCCACCTCCCATTCTTTTTCCTTGAGCTTTTCATACACCCCTGCGGGCAGCAGAACCTTTAACATTTTAATTATATCTGGATATGTGTATTCTCCCATACGGAGCATGTCTTTTAATTCTCTATGGAACCCTGCTGGATCTTTGTCATGACAGGGAATTAATTTCTTCATCTCGAGGAGTTCCATCTTTGTAATTGGAGTGTATACAAACACTCGCTGCATTTCGCCACCCGTTCCTTTAACTGGGTGGACTTCTCGTAACGGATTCTGTCTCTCCATGTAAAATGGTTTACTTTCTGGGGGTGAGGCATGAACAAAATGCGGGTTCAGAAACGTTCTATATTTGTGACGCTGTTCTAGAATGACACTAATTAAATCGGTACCTAGACCTTTCCATCTATACTGGAGTAACTCGTTCAGGACATCATGTAACGGACCTGGATCAGAGTGTTGACCCTCATACAATGTAATGAGGTGCTGAATCATATACATACCCACCAGTCGTTGTTCGGCTGGGGGCATTTTCAGAAACATTTGTGCCACTATTTCGTCTGGAAAAGTGGTAGAATCAGTAATCCATCGGACTGCTGATCGGGCTAGTTCTTGTTCATGCATGGTACTTAACTCACTGTAACCGATTCGTGATTTCAGAATGTGATCGGTAGCTTGGAATACTTGTTCTAGTGAACCTTGTTCTGGTGCTGGAGAATGGAAAGTAGACTTGTGTTCTAGGCGTAAATGGCGATCTGGAAATCTAGATTTTCCTACATACGCTATTCTGGCGGGATTCTCGTCCTCTACCTCTTCAGTATCAGAGTTACTTTCTTTCTCGCTTACTTGTGCTGCTTTACGCTGTTCGTGTAATTTTATTATTTCTCTACGGATTTTCTTGTACATACTCTCCATAGCACCGACGGTCTTGTGCTTACCCTCGGCTATATTATCACTCCACCTTGTCAGGATTTTCATTTCGGCCGGATCTTTAGACGGGTAATCTTGTTCTCTTATTAGACAATTTATCAGAAACTTTAATATCATGAGCTGGATCTCGGCTTTCCTTTGAGACATGGCCTCGCTAATACTTTCTGGATCATCCCCTGTACGGATGAAACGATATATTCTGTCTAGATCTTCTTTCATATTCGGTAAGGTGACTAGATACTCGGCCACCTTTCTTACGCGGAATGAATATAAAACCATATTATCCTCGCCTGGGACTGGATCATAGCCGCATTCGGCAAGGGATTTTCTTATTTCTGCTACAGTCTGATGTCTGGGCGTACGCTGTGACGCTTGTGCATGTAATTCGGCTAACGTTAAACGCTTGTGTGGCGGCGGGGTTTGAGGAGGACCTCCCCCTGCGGCCCCTAAACTAGAGTCGTCTACTGAAGCTCTTCGTCCTGGCAGAGTGGGAAATGGAAATGCAGGCTGGACTTGTATGGCGGGCTGGACCGGGGGTACCGTAACAGGTACTCCGGTGTCTGGAGGAGCGGGAAGTGCCTGATTTACAGGGACTGGCGGAGCACGAACAGGATTTGCATATTCTGGGACTGTGTCGTCCAAATAGGACGAAATAAAAATATCAGCTGCGGTCTGTTTGTGACGTAGCTTGGTCGGAACTAATGGTGGCGGGAAATTACTGGATGCCTCTGGGGTCGTTTTTGGCAAGCCCTCGGCAAGGAGAGGATACATACCCCTAATAAGGGCATGCCTCTGTCTGTCTGACTGTTCGGCTTTGACTTGTTCACCAATCTCGATTAGTTCTTTTTTCTTGTGCTCGTTCTAAGGATTCTCTACTTAATTCTGACTTTCTGATTTCCTTTTCAGTTCTTTTATGAGATTCTTTACGCCATAACTCGATGGCATCTTTCTGTGACTGTCTGGCTTTCTTTTTCCATAATGCCTCTTCTACTCGCATGATGCACTCGGCATCCCATGTACCCGATACGGGCCATCTATACTTTTCTTCTAACTGTTTGGTATACTCTACCCATAAATCTAGATACAATATGGCGCTTATGCCATGCTTCTGATACATAAAGTGACCTGGACTGTCCCTCGGCGGAACAGGAACTGCTTCTTCTAACAAACCCTTTCTAGTTTTTAACTGACGTAATCTCGAAAAGAGAGACATTGTAAACTTGAATCGGAACACAATACAATACACGAGGAACGATAACAACTGGGAAAACAATTCAGGCATACCACGACATTGGAAATACATTGAACAACATCATAACATAACAGTTCGGACAGAATATTACCTGGAATACTGAAAAACAGAAACACAAGAATTTCTCGAGAACGGAACAGACTAGAGTTACTGGATGCACTGCTGGAACAGTACGGAACATACCGGTCCCATAAAGGGACGCATCAAGACCCGTATCCACCTAGGTGAACACTTCGTTTGTGAGTCTGTGTACCACCAACCCACGGACCAGAGTCAATTTAGATTGACCCTGTCTAGATACTACCCCAGTAATGGTACTCACCGGGCAGCAAGAACGGAAAGCCTCGGACTGGACTGGACTGCTACGACGACGGACGACGAACTTCGGACTTCAGTTACGGGTGGACCTCCGGATACCTCGGACCTTGAACTCTTGGCTTGGGCTCTGGTCGGGACTCGCCGCGTTCCTCCACCGTCTCGTTTGGATGCTGGACCGCCTCCTCCGTCTCCTCCGTGGGCCTGAGGGATACTTGAAGCAGAAATATCTGCCGGTGCACAGAAGAGTTCCGTCACGACTGCAGAGGGTCAGGGGGTCGGCGTGGCTTCACCGACGCGTGGGGAAAGGGCAAGTCCCTGTTCGGGCACCATTATGTGGTAAATAAATAAATAATACCTCTCTTTTTGACTAGACATATATCATAACAGATAGCTCAATAAATAAGAGTCAAGATTCGAGGTAGTAGGAGTTTTGCAGGTTTAATACAGCATAAGGACAGGAACAGGACAACCTGCATAGGAATAGGACGACAGGGCCCAGCAGCTGCTGGGGCTGGATCTGGGATGAGCGCGCTGACTTTTAATAACAATACATGAGCATATATACATAACGCAAACACATAGCATTACATTGCAGTAGGCGTAGCAGTGGGTGGAGCAGAAGGCGTGACGCGTAGCAGTCGCGAAAGATAAGGGCGAAAAGAGGTGTAACAGGGCGTATACATAGACATGTGATGCAAACGTAACAGAATATGTCATGAATGGGGCGGAAACCATGGAGGGGGCTACCTAAGGAGCCGGGACCTCTAACCTGATGGTGCGCGCAAACTAGCAATGACGTATCACTAGGAGAAGCTGGGGGCTATGAACTCTGTGCTAGGAGCAGAGACTGAAGTCTGGAGGGTCAGGGCGACATGTACCTAAACAGTATCTAGTATCTGATGTTTAGAGAACATGTTGATATAAACTATAAGTCAGGAGGGGAAAGGCTAACTTGATTCTAAGACTGGACCATGCATTATTCTACATGTAGTGCGTGATGAAGAATATTAAATGACCATTAAATGCAGTATTTCTCTAACGTGGAGACGTGAAGGCTAGACAATGACGGAAACTATTGATGCAGTTCAGTAGCTTAGGAATGCAGAGAAGGAGGACTGAACTGATAACTGGAATCATAACATATTCTTGGCAGACTCAGAGACTGAGCCAGGTTGGACCGGGCACTGCAAGGCAGGAAGTAAGTGAAGGGTCGAGGATACAGGTGGGGGCTGTATCACTCCTCAGCGAGGCTTCAGGAGACAGGAGCTGAATCTGGTGTCCAGGCCCTTTTGAGGCCTAGAAACGGGGACTTTATAATAGAATAACGTGCACACTGAGAAACGTGGCAACGTAGCTTTACATAGGCCTGATATTCGTAGTATTCACGAGAACTGGAAACTGGCATACTAGAGGTGGACACAACTGTAATTGCGTCATTAATCGAACATGGGGAATGCATATGCATATTTAATCATGCACACATAACATATGATGGATGACACGTAGGGACACAGAACATGGCAAAATTTACTTTTCCACAGTTACATGGTAAGTTTACTCATATTTACTTCCCTTCTGCCACTATATTATCTCCAATGTGTATTTGACATCTCTTCTTCATCTCCGGCCTCCTTTCTCTCACTGTGTGTCTCCGATGCATCTTATCGCTGCTATTTTGTGTAATTACAGAAGAGAGTAAAATAAAATAGTTCGGAACGTGAAAAGGGGGCAAAGTAGAGTACCCCTCACCCCCTAGGCCTTTTTAGGCGGTCCCAAAAGGATCAGTTTCTGCTTTCCTGAGAGATTATGGTATGAGTTCCATATACCACAATAATTTGCATTACAACATGCAAGATATCTATCTCCTATTACCAACTTTTGGAGATATTCGCGCTAAGCGCGATTATCTCCAAAAGCTAACACCTGCCCTGAGCAGTTCTTAGCCATGTTATCCAATGGGAGGTGGATAACATGGCTAAGAGCATTAGCTCGGTAATGCATGAATATCGCTGACTTTTTAGCGATATTCATGCATTGCGGCCGTTTATTATCGCATTTGCGATAAACCTTGACAATAGCAAGGTTTATCTTCAATAATTTCTGACGATGCTTAGCGGTAAAAAATTTGTTGATAAGCATCGTTAGCGATAAATATCGCTTAACTTTGGTAATATGCACCAACGTCTGTTAACGTTCGATTCGAAGGAAATGAGGAAGTGTTGAAAAACATTGTCTGCGCCATCTTGCCTTTTTTGAAATGCCACACTTTTGTCGTGCACGGCAGCCATTTTAGATGCCTTGACCAGACCCACTCTCTGCACGCTGTCGATTCGTAGCATGGCTCCCCACCCTCGCAAGCATCTTCCCCAGGCACTGGTCACCCCCGCTCTCGGTCTTATGCATCGGCAATAAACCTCCCCCCATCTGCGCTGCTCTTCCCTGAAAATCACACTCTGTGCACGCCCGACACCTCCCTTTCGCCCTATTCACTACCGCACCCTCTGACACTCCTCTTCCTCTGTGTCCGATTGTCCAGGCTATCACCTAGCCCTGCAGATGTAGTTTATGGCTCCAGCTGTAAAGAATCACCCCTCTTTAAAGGAGTTATAGCAGATCAAGGCCCACACCCGATGAGATCCGTCACACCACACGTGTTCCTACTATCTGAAAACCATCCTGTATTGTGATTGGGGAGGGGACCGAGCCTGAAGCGGAAGATTCCAGGAATGACTCTTTGTACATCAAAGTTTTTACAATTATGTGTCACATTAAAAATATATAGCACTCCAACAAAGTAGTAGGAATATAAAACTTTAATAACATATAAATATATACAACAAAACAAAAACAGTAAAAACATTTAAACAACGAAGAGACCGTGGCAATTTCTTTTGAATTCCTGATGAGGACATGTTACTAGTTCTTTCAAATTATGAAAATTCAGAAGATGTTGCCTGGGGGTGGGTCGTCAGTAGCAGTCTGTTGTGCGAATAGTTCCAAGGCAGCAGAACGCGCTGAAATCTAGATGGCACGAAAGTGATGTCTAGCAAGTTGCCGCCCAGCAAATAACGGCGTGGGGCGCCGCGGGGGTGAGTGAGTCCAGTAGGCACCACAGCTATTCTTACCGGCATTGCAGAATTACTGCTGGGGACAATGCCTGTGCTGTAGCAGGGTCACAGCAGAAACAAAAAGGATTCTGTTGAAGATGTTGTTGGTTTTCAATTTGAAAACAGTTCTGGTGTCAACTGCTATGCTAATGTAGTGGTTAATGTTTTGTTTTCTCTAGAAAATGTAAAAGAGGGGGAGGCAGTCCAAAGTTCCGTTAAAAGGGCAAAGGAAAGGATCGGTGGTTTGAACTATCAGTCAAAAAGGGGAGGGGGTGCAACAATTTTTCCTACCGGGTCACACTGTGCTTTCACCGGAACTGAGGTCTGCAGGATTCTAGTAATTCAAAGTGAGGCTGGCGCCAGCATGGGAGCGCCGACGTCCCGCGGATACAGTTTCGTCACTACACGGGCGATCATGGCAGTCATTCCCCATCGGGGGTCGGAGACTCCCGCGGCTCCTCTAGAATCTTCAAGGTCGTTGAGGACTACGGTGGTGGAGTCAACCAGTGACCGGGCCATTTCTTTATGCTGGGCCCGCTCTTGCCAGGTCGACCGCCATTTTGAGAGTTCGGTAGCTACTGGCGATCGCAGGGTCAAATGAGCGGACGGGCTCCACCCTGCCGGGCGAGACGTTGCAGCATGGCCACAGTGGAAGAACCCTTTTCCGGGCGCCTGGAGCGCTGAGGGTGCAGCTGGGAAGCCTCCACCTGGGGAGGCGGGAGAGGCCTGTTCGCATCGTCTCTCCCACCCAGTGCACCCCACGGCGTCTCGCTTGAGATTTGTTATGGCCGGACCAGGCGATGAGGACGAGGGGGGGGGGGTCGGAGGCATGTGCAAGACATCCCCCCCCAGTGTTGTCGCAGCCATTATTCAAGACAGAAGAAGTGTCCCGTCCGTCTTCGGGCCGGGCTTCCGGTGGATGTCGGCCGGACGCCCCTGGCTCTGGCCCCATGAACGGGTTCCTTGGTTTAGCGGCTGCAGCCGGATCCCGTCGGCCTCGGCCCCCCGACCGTTGGTGGCCGGACCGGAAGAGCATGTGGCGGGACTACCTGAAACTGTCAAGGGCCACCGCGGCCGGACTGGGAGAGAGAGGGGAGGGTCGAGGAGATATTCCCCCCCCTGCAACTCTTCAGCGTTGTAAAGGCAATCCCCTGGCCGGGTCCCGCTGGCCTCGGCCTCTCCTCCGGCTACACCCTACGTTAGGATCTCCTGGCCGAGGCGTGGCAGCAGGACCCGCCTTATATGGGCTGCTCCCGGCTGGGCGTAGCCGCAACCCTGCCCCACCTTGGAAGTTTCCAGAGTGGGGGCGGATGTTCTACTGACTTGCATTTTCCCTAGTCTATCGATTTTTTTGGCGTGGCAGGCGGTGGGACAGCGAGGGGTGATTTGGTTTCTCTTACTGTTTTTCTGGTCTCTCACCACTGGCATATTTTAAAATTTTCTTGTTTCTAGGACATTAATAGGTTTTATCATTACGTTATGTTATCGTTTCTTTGTTCGTTGTTTAATAAAAGTTCATGTTCATCAGTGGCCTACTGATTTTCGTTTTCCTATTCTTTTCTTTCCAGGTTGTTTCATGCTAAAGTTTCTGTTAACAGGATACAGTGATCACTTCGTTATTATTGCATATGTCCTTTTCACTAGGGGTGCTCTCTGGTCGGGCCAGATGACGTATCTCTAGTAAATGGTCCGGGTGAAACAGGTGCATCAATCAGTGGGGAGTAGATAGGCATGACAGATTACATCGGGGGAGAAAGGTCCGCATTACGTACCCTTTCAATATTTGCAAAGATTTTCCTACGTATATTTGCAAACAGGGAATACCTCCAAAAAAAACCAATTCCCAAACAGTCAATGTTTGGGGAAACAATCAATCAATGAGGAACGAAATAGGCACGACGTGTTAAAGGTTTGTGTTACCTACCCTTCACTATCTGCAAAGGGAGAGAGAATATTCCTATTCTTCCTCGTTTGCAGGCAGAGAAGATTCTTAAGAGAATCAACTTCGAACAATTCAATGCTCGATTCAAACAATCAACAAGGGGTACTGTGAACACAAATGAACGCCGCTTATGTACATACACATTGGTATTATCAACAGGTTGTTCCTAATGTTTCTATTTTAGGGAGGTCAAAAAGAGATCCCATTAGTGGCCTACTGATTTTGCTCGATTCCTTTTGTTTTTTTACACGATTTTTCGCTATCTGCAAAGACTAAACAGAGTATTGCGACTCTGTGCTTGTTTGTAAATAGAGAATGAACCAAAGAGAACAATCAATCAAATGGAGAGAGAAGCAGGCACGACGGATTACAACGGGGGCAACGGGGGCAAAGGCCTGCGTTAACTACCCTTCACTATCTGCAAAGAGAGAGTACTCCTAATAGAAATGAGGGGTGGGGGGCAGCATTCAAAGCAGATCAGTGTGCATAAACACGAAAATGTTTTTACTTACCACGTACTTGACATTCGACAGCTTATGATATTTGCTATTAAAAAACCATTGAAATTCACTGAAAAAACCATAGGTTATAGACCATATATAGTTAGGAATTAGCATTTAAAAAACCTTATTTTACTCACACAAAACCATTGAAATTCCATATATAGTTAGTTGCTCTAACTATATATC
Source organism: Lissotriton helveticus (assembly GCF_964261635.1). Classification (NCBI taxonomy): domain Eukaryota; kingdom Metazoa; phylum Chordata; class Amphibia; order Caudata; family Salamandridae; genus Lissotriton; species Lissotriton helveticus. The sequence goes on from NC_136072.1 coordinate 91,258,021, forward strand.
GCGCACCCGCAATCCACTGCTGATCATGTCACATATTACATCATTCATGACATGGTCAGTGACATCACTGATGACATCACTGATGACATCTCAAATGACATCACTGATGACATCACTGATGACATCTTATTTGACATCATTCTTGTGCTAATACGATAAACCTCTTCAGACTCTAATATAACCTTAGATACACTCAGTGTATACAGACACTCACACACTGCCACTCATCCATGGAGTTACTCACACACCCAGTCAGTCATGCAAAGAAACAATCTCACCTCCATTTCTTCAACTATACAGTTAAACACACCTTACTTATTGAAACATATACTAACACATATTTACTCTCTTATACAATCCCTGATACAAGTTCACAATGATCGATACAACCACTCACTCATTCAGTGGCTCTCATGCACAGTTATTTATATATGCCAACTCTCACATGTACTGTGTTTAACATATGTACTTACTATGACATGTAGCATTGAGATATCCATTCACTCATCAATACACTCATGCACACAGTCAACTGCCCATGTAGCTGTTTCCACATGCAGTCTTGAACTCATACACCTAGTGAATAAACTGCTCACACATCTATGCATAGAGTCACACACCTTCCAGCCACCCCCACACAAACTCAATCTCCCATAGAAATACTTGGGCAACCAATTAATAACACATATAGCCTCTCGTATAGCTAATGATCAACACATGCAGCAGTTTACATCACAACAGACATAATGATGCACAAATTAAGACAGTTTAGTCACTAACCCATGCATTCAGTGAGACACATTTAATCACTCACTCATACAGTCAGTCACGCACCTACTAAATCCTTCATCCAGACACTTATACATCCACTCATTCTTCAATATGTAAGACATATTTTAACTTTACAGAAACATACAGTCACTGGATGTTGTCATCAGTGATGTCATCAGTGATGTCATCAGTGATGTCATTTGAGATGTCATCAGTGATGTCATCAGTGATGTCACTGACCATGTCATGAATGATGTAATATGTGACATGATCAGCAGTGGATTGCGGGTGCGCGATATATAGTTAGTGCAACTAACTATATATGGAATTTCAATGGTTTTGTGTGAGTAAAATAAGGTTTTTTAAATGCTAATTCCTAACTATATATGGTCTATAACCTATGGTTTTTTCAGTGAATATATATATATATATATATATATATATATATATATACATACATATATATATACATACATATATACATATATATACATATACACACATATATATATATACATATATACATATATATACACATATATATACATATACATATACATATATACACATTACCTACTGGCGGTCGCCAGTAGGTATATATAGTTAGGATTTTTTCTCTATGGGATTTTTGAAAATTCTATGTCTAATAACTTTGGCGTTTGTGGACGGAATTGGCTGAAATTTTCAGGAAAATGGAACATTTTGTTTCTGAGTAGCCCCTGAAAATTTGGGGGGGTTTCGTCAAGGGGGGGCCGAGAAAAAAGGGGGGTCCCAAAACGTGTTTTTAACATTGAGTTTTCCATAGGGCGGTTGGCCTCACTTTTAGCCCGAACGGCTGAATGGATTTGCACGAAACTTGGCAAAATTGTAGGGACTGGTAGCCCGATGTGCCTTTGCTAGGTTTCAATATATGTGCTCCAGTGGATTTTGAGAAATTAACGTTCAAAAAAAGATATATATCTGTAACAGCGGACCGGGCAGCGCTCCAGTTCGCGTACTTTTCGCGTTACGGAGCTTTGTGAAGCGAAGCTGATTGGTTCTCCGGCGTCTGTAAACATTCCAAACAGTCCGTAGCGGCCGCCATCTTGTCTCTCGGTAGGATCGAGAGACAAGAGGAGGCCAAAGCGAAGGGGAAAATGACCATAAGGGGGCATAGTAGATCCTCCCTGACCCCCTAGGTTTGATGTGGAGGTTTTAAAAGGGCCCCGCGGGGCAAAAAAAAAAAAATAATAATAATAATCGAACGGCTGAATGGATTTGCACGAAACTTGGCAAAATTGTAGGGACTGGTAGCCCGATGTGCCTTTGCTAGGTCTCAATATATGTGCTCCAGTGGATTTTGAGAAATTAACGTTCAAAAAAGATATATATCTGTAACAGCGGAACGGGCAGCGCTCCAGTTCGCGTACTTTTCGCGTTACGGAGCTTTGTGAAGCGAAGCTGATTGGTTCTCTGGCGTCTGTAAACATTCCAAACAGTCCGTAGCGGCCGCCATCTTGTCTCTCGGTAGGATCGAGAGACAAGAGGAGGCCAAAGCGAAGGGGCAAATGACCATAAGGGGGCATAGTAGATCCTCCCTGACCCCATAGGTTTGATGTGGAGGCTTTAAAAGGGCTTCGCGGGGCAAAAAAAAATCGTTTTTTTGGTGGGGTGCGCCCGGTTAGCGTAACGGGAAGCGGACTGGGGAGCGTACTACAAGGAATGAAGAATGATTGACTTTTAACTTATTGTATGTTTATAGACTTTTTTTTAACTATTTTTTCTGCTGAGTGACGTCTCGGCCTATCTTCACGGGATGCAGTCCCTACCATCTCGGCGTTTAAGCCCAGGGGGACCGGTAGTGTGGGAGAGATAACGGGGCATATTATCAAGGGGGTTTATCTCCGCTTTTTTGGCTTTAAAAGCCAAGAAAGCGGAGATAAAATTATCTCCGTATTACCTAGCTGTCGCTAACACCAGTTAGCGACCGCTAGTAGGAGATAGCGACCATCTTGGGCCCCACTTTGCATGTCAGTGATATTTATCACTAATGACATGCAAAGTGGGCATGCCAAGATGTTAGCGACTGGAAACAGTCGCTAACATCGCTATCTCCTATTACCAACTTTTGGAGATATTCGCGCTAAGCGCGAATATCTCCAAAAAGTAACACCTGCCCTGAGCAGTTCTTAGCCATGTTATCCAATGGCAGGTGGATAACATGGCTAAGAGCATTAGCTCGGTAATGCATGAATATCGCTGACTTTTCAGCGATATTAATGCATTGCGGCCGTTTTTTATCGCATTTGCGATAAACCTTGATAATAGCAAGGTTTATCTGCGATAATTTCTGACGATGCTTAGCGGTAAAAAACTCGTTGCTAAGCATCGTTAGGGATAAATATCGCTTAACTTTGGTAATAGGCCCCAACGTCTGTTAACGTTCGATTCGAAGGAAATCAGGAAGTGTTGAAAAACATTGTCTGCGCCATCTTGCCTTTTTTCAAATGCCACACTTTTGTCGTGCACGGCAGCCATTTTAGATGACTTGACCAGACCCACTCTCTGCACGCTGTCGATCCTTAGCATGGCTCCCCACCCTCGCAAGCATCTCCCCCAGGCACTGGTCACCCCCGCTCTCTGTCTTATGCATGGGCAATAAACCTCCCCCCATCTGCGCTGCTCTTCCCTGAGAATCACACCCTGTGCCCGCCCGACACCTCCCTTTCGCCCTATTCACTACCGCACCCTCTGACACTCCTCTTCCTCTGTGTCCGATTGTCCAGGCCGGTCCCAGGCTATCAGCTAGCCCTGCAGATGTAGTTTATGGCCCCAGCTGTAAAGAATTACCCCTCTTCAAAGGAGTTATAGTAGATCAAGGCCCACACCCGATGAGATCCGTCACACCACACGCGTTCCTACTATCTGAAAACCATCCTGTATTGTGATTGGGGAGGGGACCGAGCCTGAAGCGGAAGATTCCAGGGATGACTCTTTGTACATCAAAGTTTTTACAATTATGTGTCACATTAAAAATATATAGCACTCCAACAAAGTAGTAGGATTATAAAACTTTAATAACTTATAAATATATACAACAAAACAAAAACAGTAAAAACATTTAAACATTTTTAGGGAAAAAGAAGGAAGTAGCGGTCGGTTGTGCGAATAGTCCCAAGGCAGCACAACGTCCAGATTTCTGGACGGCACCCAGGTGATGTTGCCTGGGTGCCGCACTGATTTCGGTATCCGTCGCGGGGGGTGGGTCATCAGTAGCGGTCTGTTGTGCGAATAGTTCCAAGGCAGCAGAACGATGGCACCAAGGTGATGTCCAGTAAGTTGCCGCCCTCCGAATACTGGCGTGGGGTGCCCCGGGGGGGGGGGGGGGAGGCGGCGTGAACGGGCCTCCCCAGGTGGAGCCTCGTCTGCTGTAGTGGGGCGCCCCTTTACCGTTTCAGTTGCCATTCCGTCCGCTTTTGGTCCACTGTGTCAAAATCCGCAATTCAGCTGAGTTGCGCCCACTCTTGCGGTGCAGCGATAGGCGACTGTCACAGGACTCTCAAAATGGCGGCAGGCTCTTTCCTTTTTGGGCCTGGTCCACTGAAATGGCCCTGGGACACCTTGGAAATCGGACGCTTGTCTGCTAGGTCTTGGACCCCATTCTCGAAAGCGTCCCCTCCGCCTTGAGGATTCTACAAAAGTCTTGGGGGCCCCCGACTCCTGTAGGCTTCCGGTGGGGAGCGGCTGCCATGATTGCTCGCGGAATGACCACGACGGAGCCACGAGATGGTGGTGCTTTCATGCTGACGCCAGCTTCAGTCTGAAACATCCAGAAACAAGGTGGGGCTTTCATCGTTTGGGAAAAAAAAATAGTTTTCATCCAATGAAAAGTGTTATTTTTAGGTCATATGATCAAGCCTTCCATCATTAGGAAACCAAAAGTAAAATGAACCAATGAAAAGTTTTATAAACAAGTCACATGACCTGTTATGCGGCATAGGGTATAAAAAGCGTAGAAAATCCGTTGGCACGTGAGGCGGCGTCAGTAGCGGACCGATGTGCGAATAGGCCGAAGGCAGCACAACGCGCCAAGATCCGGATGGCACCGAGGTGGTGTCCAGCAAGTTGTCGCACTGGTGTGGCCATCCTACAATGCTGAAAGTCGGCGTGGGGCGCCCCGTTGGCCTGTGAGATGGCGTCAGTAGCGAACCGATGTGCGAATAGGCCGAAGGCAGCACAACGCGCCAAGATCCGGATGGCACCGAGGTGGTGTCTAGTAAGTTGCACTGGTGTGGCCATCCTACAATGCTGAAAGTCGGCGTGGGGCGCCCCGTTGGCCTGTGAGATGGCGTCAGTAGCGGACCGATGTGCGAATAGGCCGAAGGCAGCACAACGCGCCAAGATCCGGATGGCACCGAGGTGGTGTCCAGCAAGTTGTGGCACTGGTGTGGCCATCCTACAATGCTGAAAGTCGGCGTGGGGCGCCCCGTTGGCCTGTGAGATGGCGGCAGTAGCGGACCAATGTGCGAATAGGCCGAAGGCAGCACAACGCGCCAAGATCCGGATGGGACCGAGGTGGTGTCTAGTAAGTTGCACTGGTGTGGCCATCCTACAATGCTGAAAGTCGGCGTGGGGCGCCCCGTTGGCCTGTGAGATGGCGTCAGTAGCGGACCGATGTGCGAATAGGCCGAAGGCAGCACAATGCGCCAAGATCCGGATGGCACCGAGGTGGTGTCTAGTAAGTTGCACTGGTGTGGCCATCCTACAATGCTGAAAGTCGGCGTGGGGCGCCCCGTTGGCCTGTGAGATGGCGTCAGTAGCGGACCGATGTGCGAATAGGCCGAAGGCAGCACAACGCGCCAAGATCCGGATGGCACCGAGGTGGTGTCCAGCAAGTTGTCGCACTGGTGTGGCCATCCTACAATGCTGAAAGTCGGCGTGGGGCGCCCCGTTGGCCTGTGAGATGGCGGCAGTAGCGGACCGATGTGCGAATGGGGCCAAAGGCAGCGCAACAATATTTTCTGAATAGAAGACACCACAAGGCGCTGAGATGCCAAGATCCGGATGGCACCGAGGTGGTGTCTAGTAAGTTGCACTGGTGTGGCCATCCTACAATGCTGAAAGTCGGCGTAGGGCGCCCCGTTGGCCTGTGAGATGGCGTCAGTAGCGGACCGATGTGCGAATGGGGCCAAAGGCAGCGCAACAATATTTTCTGAATAGAAGACACCACAAGGCGCTGAGATGCCAAGATCCGGATGGCACCGAGGTGGTGTCTAGTAAGTTGTCGCACTGGTGTGGCCATCCTACAATGCTGAAAGTCGGCGTGGGGCGCCCCGTTGGCCTGTGAGATGGCGTCAGTAGCGGACCGATGTGCGAATGGGGCCAAAGGCAGCGCAACAATATTTTTGGAATAGAAGACACCACAAGGCGCTGAGATTCGGTTAGCACCGAGGTGGTGTCTAGCAAGCTATGCAGCTGAGTTGCGTGCGCACTTGCGGCGAATAGGTCGAAGGCAGCACAACAATGTTTTCTGAATAGAAGACACCACAAGGCGCTGAGATTCGGTAGGCACCGAGGTGGTGTCTAGCAAGTTGCCGTACTGGTGTGGCCATCCTACAATCCTGCTCCGAATAACGGCGTGGGGTGCCTGAAGGGGGGGGGGGGGAAGGCGGCGTGAACAGGCCTTCCTAGGTGGAGGCTCGTCTGCTGTAGTGGGGCGCCCCTTTACCGTTTCAGTTGCCATTCAGCTGAGTTTCGGCCGCTCTTGATGCTACAGCGACAGGCGGCTGCAAGAGGACTCTCAAAATGGCGGCCTGTTCTTTGGATTTGGGCCTGGTCCACTAAAATGGCCCTGGGACACCTTAGAACTCGGACGCTCGAATTTTTTTTCCTTTCCTCTACATGCAAAAAAAGGTAAATGCCCGGTACGTTACACACTTCATCTGCCACGATGTACTCTCCAGAGGAACCGAAAAAAATATATAGTTATGGTAACTATACCATGCATCGTCATATGGAGAGGTGGCACCGATTAATTATAGTGCTGCATAAAAGAGAGATTTGGAGGAGAACCCCCGACCTGCCAGTACATTCATCAAAGAAGTGGCACTGACAGCATCAGAGGCAAGGGAAACGGTCCCAAATATTTAGAAGAACTTTGGAAAGATTAAAATGACATGTTTAGATTGTGGCAAATTAATTTCATGTGGACAGATGAGTGTTACTCTAATAAATACAGCATATGAACATCATCATAGTCGATGGTTGGTAGAGACATTTTGACTATATCCTGGACCTGCCCGTCCTCGCCCACAATGGCGCCGGAATAAATGGGACTCGTAACTCCTTGTTGTGTACTGGTTGCACAACCTTGATATCACGAGATACGTATGCAGTTTTGAAGCACATGGCGGGCGGGGACGAGAATAGATTGAATATTTCGATATCCCTATTGATATTAAGTTCTGATGTGTTATTGATTACTGTACTATTGAAAGTTCGAATTAACGTCACCCATGGTACTTGCCCGCAAATGTATATCTAGATAATTTTATTGTAAGTGGCCCTGTCGTATTTTAATTATAAAATGTACGTCCACCGATTCCGCAACTGTTAGACACTTTAGTTCTTGCAACCTAATGGCCCGCCCGTTACGTTCCTCTACAGTGTAAATGTCTACTCATCATATACGATTACAGTTTGCTCCGTGGCCGGCCCACGTGGTTATAGGCCCGTATTTGTATAATGACATTTTCACAATAAAGGTTTTTAAAAGAAAACATGGTAGTAGTATATACATTGGTAAAGTTTTTAATAATAGTCACTGTTTTCGAATCAGTAAAAGGCAAGTGAAATAAAGCAGTCCAATTACATGAAGGGTAAAAGGTATAATACGCAGGAACGCAGTAAAGATAAATGGTCAAGGGCTGTTGTGTTTTCTACTCCTGCAACATAAAGTGATCAATAAGAATCTGATATTCAGGCGTATCGGCGACTAAGACAGCAGGCCGACCCTCTTTTGCTCAACGGCTGCGTCATGGGACGAAGAAACGCCCTTTTTCTCGAAAAAGGAATATATTTTACTTGCAGGACAGTTGTAAATTTTCCGGGAAAGTACATTAGCCTGGAACATTATAACATATATTTAAGAAAAAATAATGTTCGAAAGCATCATTAGAATAAGAAAAGTAAAATGAACCAATGAAAAGTTTTATTAACAAGTCACATGACCTGCTATGCTTACGTTACGCGCTGCTCGTCGCGCCCCGGATCACTTCCGGATGCGCTAACGCGGCGCGTCATATGACGCATTACGCGACAACGCAGGTCTAGAATATAGTCAAAATGTCTCCACCAACCAGCGGTCGGAACACAACCCCTTTCAGCAGGCTAAATAGTTCTGTTAAATGACAACAGAAGGGACAGGCAACAAGAACCATCAGTGAAAGAGGGGAGGGCTAGTTCTTCTCTACCGGGTCACGTTGGGGCGCTACCGGAACTGATCGAATTGGTAGTCTACAGTGTTTCTGCATGTTTCAGACTGAAGCTGGCGTTAGCATGAGAGCACCACCATTTCGTAGCTCCGTCGTGGCCATTCGACGAGCAATAATGCTAGCCGCTCTCCACCAGAAGCCTGCGGGAGTCGGGGGCCCCCAAGACTTTTGTAGAATCTTCAAGGCTGAGGGGACGCTTTCGAGAATGGAGCCCAATCTCTAGCAGACAAGCGTCCGAGTTCCAAGGTGTCGCAGGGCAATTTTAGTGGACCACGCCCAAATCTGAAGAGCCGGCCGCCATTTTGAGAGTACTGTGGCAGCCGGCTATCGCTGCACCGCAAGAGCGAGAGCAACTCAACTACATGGTGAGCGAGACGCTGTAGTCGAAAGAGCGGGCGGTAAACAGCTGAATAGCGGAAGAGGCACAGTGTAGCAAAAGCGGGCGGAATGGTAACTGAAATGGTAAAGGGGCGCCCCACTACAGCGTGTCTTTAGGTGAAACGGATTGTGGGACAAGGTCAAGAATGGAAGAGTTACCAAAAGGCAAAAAGTTCCGCTTGATCCCGGGAGCCGGCCACCTATGTCGGGGGCGATCTCAGGCTACACCAGGAGAACACGACTTGGGGAGGGAGCCGGAGCCAAGCGCCCCCTCCGAGTCCGCGCCATCACACCGTCCCTCGGGGGCCTCCGTCAAGCGGTTCAGGGTGGCACCGCATTACATTGTTCACAAATGCAGTCACGTCCTCAAACAGTCCCCACTTTACTTTGACAATAGTGAAGCTGAAGCAAGTGCAAATAGACTTCAGACAGTGTTACAAGCACTCCTCAAAACTTTGAACCATCAGAGTGCATGAGTTTCATGCTCGATCGATTGAGCTAGCCGGATCGGGCATCAAAAAGTATAAAATAGTTATGTAAATAGTTGTTTAATAAAATGTTTTACCCTGTTACTTTGCTGGTGTGTTGTATATATTTGTAATATTTGCATAGAGTTTATCGTTATTTTGGGCGGGGTGGGTGGCGGAGCCGAGCTGTATTGCAGCCATCATGGTGTGGAGTTCAGTTCATCTCAATAGTTTCGTGTTTGTCATGAGGGGTTGTTCCTAATGTTTCTATTTTAGCGAGGTCAAAAAGAGATCCCATTAGTGGCCTACTGATTTTGCTCGATTCCTTTTGTTTTTTTACACGATTTTTCGCTATCTGCAAAGACTAAACAGAGTATTGCGACTCTGTGCTTGTTTGTAAATAGAGAATGAACCAAAGAGAACCAATTCTAAAACAGTAAATGCTTGGATAACAATCAATCAAATGGAGAGAGAAGCAGGCACGACGGATTACAACGGGGGCAAAGGCCTGCGTTAACTACCCTTCACTATCTGCAAAGAGAGAGTACTCCTAATAGAAATGAGGGGGAGGGGGGGCAGCATTCAAAGCAGATCAGTGTGCATAAACACGAAAATGTTTTTACTTACCACGTACTTGACATTCGACAGCTTATGATATTTGCTATTAAAAAACCATTGAAATTCACTGAAAAAACCATAGGTTAGAGACCATATATAGTTAGGAATTAGCATTTAAAAAACCTTAAAAATTCACTGAAAAAACCATAGGTTAGAGACCATATATAGTTAGGAATTAGCATTTAAAAAACCTTGAAAATTCACTGAAAAAACCATAGGTTATAGACCATATATAGTTAGGGCTTAGCATTTAAAAAACCTTATTTTACTCACACAAAACCATTGAAATTCCATATATAGTTAGTTGCACTAACTATATATCGCGCACCCGCAATCCACTGCTGATGATGTCACATATTACATCATTCATGACATGGTCAATGACATCACTGATGACATCACTGATGACATCTCAAATGACATCACTGATGACATCACTGATGACATCTCATTTGACATCAATGATCACATCACTTATGATATCATTCATGTGACAATAAAATGCATCTCCTCACACTTTAATATAACCTCTGTTACACCCAGTGTTAAATATGAGTATAATTTTTGAAACCATTGACACACCAATACTAGTTACTACATACGCACTCACTGATTCCTACTTCTACACACACATTCACTCATTCACCCATACAATCATTCATACATACAATGACTCATCTTTACAACACTATCATATGCACTCATACACCTATACAGACAATCACACTCTGCCACTCACCCATGGAGTTACTTACACACCTAGTCAGTCCTGTAAAGAATCAATCACACTTCCATTTTCTAATCTATACAGTTAAACATAGAGCACATAACATTTTCAAACATATACTAACACATACTTACTCTCTTATACAATCATTGATACAAGTACACATTGATCTGCACAGAGTCACACACCTCCCAGCCAGCCACACACACACTCAGTCTCCCATACAAATAATTGGGCAACCAATCAATAACCCATATAGTTACTCATATAGCTACTGATCAACACATGCAGCAGTTTACAGAACAATACAAATAATGATGCACAAATTAAGACAGTTTAGTCACTAACCCATGCACTCAGTGAGACACATTTAATCACTCACTCATACAGTTAGTCATGCACCTACTGAATCCTTCATCCAGACACTTATTCATCCACTCATTCTTCAATATGTAAGACATATTTAAAGTTTACAGAAACATACAGACACCGGATGTTGTCATCAGTGATGTCATCAGTGATGTCATTTGAGATGTCATCAGTGATGTCATCAGTGATGTCACGGACCATGTCATGAATGATGTAATATGTGACATCATCAGTAGTGGATTGCGGGTGCGCGATATATAGTTAGTGCAACTAACTATATATGGAATTTCAATGGTTTTGTGTGAGTAAAATAAGGTTTTTTAAATGCTAAGCCCTAACTATATATGGTCTATAACCTATGGTTTTTTCAGTGAATTTTCAAGGTTTTTTAAATGCTAATTCCTAACTATATATGGTCTCTAACCTATGGTTTTTTCAGTGAATTTTCAAGGTTTTTTAAATGCTAATTCCTAACTATATATGGTCTCTAACCTATGGTTTTTTCAGTGAATATATATATATACATATACATATACATATATATATATACATATACATATATATTACCTACTGGCGGTCGCCAGTAGGTATATATAGTTAGGATTTTTTCTCTATGGGATTTTTGAAAATTCTATGTCTAATAACTTTGGCGTTTGTGGACGGAATTGGCTGAAATTTTCAGGAAAATGGCATATTTTGTTTCTGAGCAGCCCTTGAAAATTTGGGGGGGGGTCGTCAAGGGGGGGCCGAGAAAAAAGGGGGGTCCCAAAACGTGTTTTTAACATTGAGTTTTCCATAGGGCGGTTGGCCTCACTTTTAGCCCGAACGGCTGAATGGATTTGCACGAAACTTGGCAAAATTGTAGGGACTGGTAGCCCGATGTGCCTTTTGTAGGTCTCAATATATGTGCTCCAGTGGATTTTGAGAAATTAACGTTTAAAAAAGATATATATCTGTAACAGCGGACCGGGCAGCGCTCCAGTACGCGTACTTTTCGCGCAACGGAGCTTTGTGAAGCGAAGCTGATTGGTTCTCCGGCGTCTGTAAACATTCCAAACAGTCCGTAGCGGCCGCCATCTTGTCTCTCGGTAGGATCGAGAGACAAGAGGAGGCCAAAGCGAAGGGGCAAATGACCATAAGGGGGAATAGTAGATCCTCGCTGACCCCCTACGTTTGATGTGGAGGTTTTAAAAGGGCCCCGCGGGGCAAAAAAAAAATAATAATAATAATAATCGAACGGCTGAATGGATTTGCACAAAACTTGGCAAAATATTAGGGACTGGTAGCCCGATGTGCCTTTGCTAGGTCTCAATATATGTGCTCCAGTGGATTTTGAGAAATTAACGTTCAAAAAAAGATATATATCTGTAACAGCGCTCCGCTTCGCGTACTTTTCGCGTTACGGAGCTTTGCGAAGCTGATTGGTTCTCCGGCGTCTGTCAACATTCCAAACAGTCCGTAGCGGCCGCCATCTTGTCTCTCGGTAGGATTGAGAGACAAGAGGAGGCCAAAGCGAAGGGGGAAATGACCATAAGGGGGCATAGTAGATCCTTCCTGACCTCTTAGGTTTGATGTACCATTTTGCCAAGTTTGGTGTAATTCCGTTCAGCCATTCAGGCTGTAGACGTATGTAAATGTCCTATGGAAAATTGCATGGGGAAAACACATTTGAAAGTGTTGAAATTTAGAACCAATTAAAATGTTAGTTTGGTTTTGTATTTGTGTGTGATGAAAGTTAATTGGTTATGTATATATGTCAAATGAGAGGAAACCACAGCCATTTTGTGATACTACTGTCTGAGGTACATTTGTGAGGAATTTTTGGTGGTGAATTTCTGGTGTTTGATTTACACAGTACTAACACTTCTCCTACTTTTAAAAAGGTGAGTTGTTAATTTGTAAGGGGAACTATGTTGTACACTTGAAGATAATTTGAAAAATGTTTGTTATTTATTTGCAGTCCTTCTGTTATACTAAATACTTGATAAAGTTAGTTTTATATTATGTATTACTAAAAACGATAAATGAAAGTGATTATTTTTTTCTGCAATTTACAGCAAGCAATTTCAAAATAAAATGGCTCACAATGAAGAGACCGTGGCAATTTCTTTTGAATTGTCCACTACATTGATTGAAATTGAGAGCACCAATAATGAAATATTGTCACAAGGAGGAGATGACTTGTATGATTCCATTAGATTGATTGAAATGGACAGCACCAAGAATGAAATATTGTCACAAGGAGATGACTTGAATGATTCCACTACATTGATTGAAATTGAGAGCACCAATAATGAAATATTGTCACAAGGAGGAGATGGCTTGTATGATTCCATTAGATTGATTGAAATGGACAGCACCAATAATGAAATATTGTCACAAGGAGGAGATGACTTGAATGATTCCACTACATTGATTGAAATTGAGAGCACCAATAATGAAATATTGTCACGAGGAGATGACTTGAATGATTCCACTACATTGATTGAAATTGACAGCACCAATAATGAAATATTGTCACAAGGAGGAGATGACTTGAATGATTTTTTTGATCAATCTCTTGATGGCGAATTTATCGAATGTTTGGAGACCATAGAGTTACAAGAATCATCATTGCAGACTTTTCATGAGGACATTGCTGATGAGGACATGTTACTAGTTCTTTCAAATTTAGAAAATTCTGAAGAATAAATTTATATTTAGAAATCAAAAATTGTTTGAGACATTATTCATTTTTATTTTTAATTTATGAGGTTGTAGCGAAGTGATTGTAGTATAAAATGAGACTTATAGTATAGAGTGCAACATTTTTATGTTACATGGTAAGTTTACTCATATTTACTTCCCTTCTGCCACTATATTATCTCCAATGTGTATTTGACATCTCTTCTTCATCTCCGGCCTCCTTTCTCTCACTGTGTGTCTCCGATGCATCTTATCGCTGCTATTTTGTGTAATTACAGAAGAGAGTAAAATAAAATAGTTCGGAACGTGAAAAGGGGGCAAAGTAGAGTACCCCTCACCCCCTAGGCCTTTTTAGGCGGTCCCAAAAGGATCAGTTTCTGCTTTCCTGAGAGATTATGGTATGAGTTCCATATACCACAATAATTTGCATTACAACATGCAAGATATCTATCTCCTATTACCAACTTTGAGATATTCGCGCTAAGCGCGAATATCTCCAAAAAGTAACACCTGCCCTGAGCAGTTCTTAGCCATGTTATCCAATGGGAGGTGGATAACATGGCTAAGAGCATTAGCTCGGTAATGCATGAATATCGCTGACTTTTTAGCGATATTCATGCATTGCGGCCGTTTATTATCGCATTTGCGATAAACCTTGATAATAGCAAGGTTTATCTTCGATAATTTCTGACGATGCTTAGCGGTAAAAAATTAGTTGGTAAGCGTCGTTAGCGATAAATATCGCTTAACTTTGGTAATATGCACCAACGTCTGTTAACGTTCGATTCGAAGGAAATGAGGAAGTGTTGAAAAACATTGTCTGCGCCATCTTGCCTTTTTTGAAATGCCACACTTTTGTCGTGCACGGCAGCCATTTTAGATGCCTTGACCAGACCCACTCTCTGCACGCTGTCGATTCGTAGCATGGCTCCCCACCCTCGCAAGCATCTTCCCCAGGCACTGGTCACCCCCGCTCTCTGTCTTATGCATCGGCAATAAACCTCCCCCCATCTGCGCTGCTCTTCCCTGAAAATCACACTCTGTGCCCACCCGACACCTCCCTTTCGCCCTATTCACTACCGCACCCTCTGACACTCCTCTTCCTCTGTGTCCGATTGTCCAGGCTATCACCTAGCCCTGCAGATGTAGTTTATGGCCCCAGCTGTAAAGAATCACCCCTCTTCAAAGGAGTTATAGTAGATCAAGGCCCACACCCGATGAGATCCGTCACACCACACGTGTTCCTACTAACCATCCTGTATTGTGATTGGGGAGGGGACCGAGCCTGAAGCGGAAGATTCCAGGAATGACTCTTTGTACATCAAAGTTTTTACAATTATGTGTCACATTAAAAATATATAGCACTCCAACAAAGTAGTAGGAATATAAAACTTTAATAACATATAAATATATACAACAAAACAAAAACAGTAAAAACATTTAAACAACGAAGAGACCGTGGCAATTTCTTTTGAATTCCTGATGAGGACATGTTACTAGTTCTTTCAAATTATGAAAATTCAGAAGATGTTGCCTGGGGGTGGGTCGTCAGTAGCAGTCTGTTGTGCGAATAGTTCCAAGGCAGCAGAACGCGCTGAAATCTAGATGGCACGAAAGTGATGTCTAGTAAGTTGCCGCCCAGCAAATAACGGCGTGGGGCGCGGCGGGGGTGAGTGAGTCCAGTAGGCACCACAGCTATTCTTACCGGCATTGCAGAATTACTGCTGGGGACAATGCCTGTGCTGTAGCAGGGTCACAGCAGAAACAAAAAGGATTCTGTTGAAGATGTTGTTGGTTTTCAATTTGAATACAGTTCTGGTGTCAACTGCTATGCTAATGTAGTGGTTAATGTTTTGTTTTCTCTAGAAAATGTAAAAGAGGGGGAGGCAGTCCAAAGTTCCGTTAAAAGGGCAAAGGAAAGGATCGGTGGTTTGAACTATCAGTCAAAAAGGAGAGGGGGTGCAACACGTTTTCCTACCAGGTCACACTGTGCTTTCACCGGAACTGAGGTCTGCAGGATTCTAGTAATTCAAAGTGAGGCTGGCGCCAGCATGGGAGCGCCGACGTCCCGCGGATACAGTTTCGTCACTCCACGGGCGATCATGGCAGTCATTCCCCATCGGGGGTCGGAGACTCCCGCGGCTCCTCTAGAATCTTCAAGGTCGTGGAGGACTACGGTGGTGGAGTCAACCAGTGACCGGGCCATTTCTTTATGCTGGGCCCGCTCTTGCCAGGTCGACCGCCATTTTGAGAGTTCGGTAGCTACTGGCGATCGCGGGGTCAAATGAGCGGACGGGCTCCACCCTGCCGGGCGAGACGTTGCAGCATGGCCACAGTAGAAGAACCCTTTTCTGGGCGCCTGGAGCGCTGAGGGTGCAGCTGGGAAGCCTCCACCTGGGGAGGCGGGAGAGGCCTGTTCGCACCGTCTCTCCCTCCCAGTGCACCCCACGGCGTCTCGCTTGAGATTTGTTATGGCCGGACCAGGCGATGAGGACGAGGGGGGGGGGGTCGGAGGCATGTGCAAGACATCCCCCCCAGTGTTGTCGCAGCCATTATTCAAGAAAGAAGAAGTGTCCCGTCCGTCTTCGGGCCGGGCTTCCGGTAGATGTCGGCCGGACGCCCCTGGCTCTGGCCCCATGAACGGGTTTCTTGGTTTATCGGCTGCAGCCGGATCCCGTCGGCCTCGGCCCCCCGACCGTTGGTGGCCGGAACCGGAAGAGCATGTGGCGGGACTACCTGAAACTGTCAAGGGCCACCGCGGCCGGACTGGGAGAGAGAGGGGAGGGTCGAGGAGACATTCCCCCCCCCTGCAACTGTTCAGCGTTGTAAAGGCAATCCCCTGGCCGGGTCCCGCTGGCCTCGGCCTCTCCTCCGGCTACACCCTACGTTAGGATCTCCTGGCCGAGGCGTGGCAGCAGGACCCGCCTTATATGGGCTGCTCCCGGCTGGGCGTAGCCGCAACCCTGCCCCACCTTGGAAGTTTCCAGAGTGGGGGCGGATGTTCTACTGACTTGCATTTTCCCTAGTCTATCGATTTTTTTGGCGTGGCAGGCGGTGGGACAGCGAGGGGTGATTTGGTTTCTCTTACTGTTTTTCTGGTCTCTCACCACTGGCATATTTTAACGTTTTCTTGTTTCTAGGACATTAATAGGTTTTATCATTACGTTATGTTATCGTTTCTTTGTTCGTTGTTTAATAAAAGTTCATGTTCATCAGTGGCCTACTGATTTTCGTTTTCCTATTCTTTTCTTTCCAGGTTGTTTCATGCTAAAGTTTCTGTTAACAGGATACAGTGATCACTTCGTTATTATTGCATATGTCCTTTTCACTAGGGGTGCTCTCTGGTCGGGCCAGATGACGTATCTCTAGTAAATGGTCCGGGTGAAACAGGTGCATCAATCAGTGGGGAGTAGATAGGCATGACAGATTACAACGGGGGAGAAAGGTCCGCATTACGTACCCTTTCACTATTTGCAAAGATTTTCCTACGTATATTTGCAAACAGGGAATACCTCCAAAAAGAACCAATTCCCAAACAGTCAATGTTTGGGGAAACAATCAATCAATGAGGAACGAAATAGGCACGACGTGTTAAAGGTTTGCGTTACCTACCCTTCACTATCTGCAAAGGGAGAGAGAATATTCCTATTCTTCCTCGTTTGCAGGCAGAGAAGATTCTTAAGAGAATCAACTTCGAACAATTCAATGCTCGATTCAAACAATCAACAAGGGGTACTGTGAACACAAATGAACGCCGCTTATGTACATACACATTGGTATTATCAACAGGTTGTTCCTAATGTTTCTATTTTAGGGAGGTCAAAAAGAGATCCCATTAGTGGCCTACTGATTTTGCTCGATTCCTTTTGTTTTTTTCCACGATTTTTCGCTATCTGCAAAGACTAAACAGAGTATTGCGACTCTGTGCTTGTTTGTAAATAGAGAATGAACCAAAGAGAACAATCAATCAAATGGAGAGAGAAGCAGGCACGACGGATTACAACGGGGGCAACGGGGGCAAAGGCCTGCGTTAACTACCCTTCACTATCTGCAAAGAGAGAGTACTCCTAATAGAAATGAGGGGTGGGGGCAGCATTCAAAGCAGATCAGTGTGCATAAACACGAAAATGTTTTTACTTACCACGTACTTGACATTCGACAGCTTATGATATTTGCTATTAAAAAACCATTGAAATTCACTGAAAAAACCATAGGTTATAGACCATATATAGTTAGGAATTAGCATTTAAAAAACCTTATTTTACTCACACAAAACCATTGAAATTCCATATATAGTTAGTTGCACTAACTATATATCGCGCACCCGCAATCCACTGCTGATCATGTCACATATTACATCATTCATGACATGGTCAGTGACATCACTGATGACATCTCAAATGACATCACTGATGACATCACTGATGACATCTCATTTGACATCATTCTTGTGCTAATACGATAAACCTCTTCAGACTCTAATATAACCTTAGATACACTCAGTGTATACAGACACTCACACACTGCCACTCATCCATGGAGTTACTCACACACCCAGTCAGTCATGCAAAGAAACAATCTCACCTCCATTTCTTCAACTATACAGTTAAACACACCTTACTTATTGAAACATATACTAACACATATTTACTCTCTTATACAATCCCTGATACAAGTTCACAATGATCGATACAACCACTCACTCATTCAGTGGCTCTCATGCACAGTTATTTATATATGCCAACTCTCACATGTACTGTGTTTAACATATGTACTTACTATGACATGTAGCATTGAGATATCCATTCACTCATCAATACACTCATGCACACAGTCATCTGCCCATGTAGCTGTTTCCACATGCAGTCTTGAACTCATACACCTAGTGAATAAACTGCTCACACATCTATGCATAGAGTCACACACCTTCCAGCCACCCCCACACAAACTCAATCTCCCATAGAAATACTTGGGCAACCAATTAATAACACATATAGCCTCTCGTATAGCTAATGATCAACACATGCAGCAGTTTACATCACAACAGACATAATGATGCACAAATTAAGACAGTTTAGTCACTAACCCATGCATTCAGTGAGACACATTTAATCACTCACTCATACAGTCAGTCACGCACCTACTAAATCCTTCATCCAGACACTTATACATCCACTCATTCTTCAATATGTAAGACATATTTTAACTTTACAGAAACATACAGTCACTGGATGTTGTCATCAGTGATGTCATCAGTGATATCATTTGAGATGTCATCAGTGATGTCATCAGTGATGTCACTGACCATGTCATGAATGATGTAATATGTGACATGATCAGCAGTGGATTGCGGGTGCGCGATATATAGTTAGTGCAACTAACTATATATGGAATTTCAATGGTTTTGTGTGAGTAAAATAAGGTTTTTTAAATGCTAATTCCTAACTATATATGGTCTATAAATTATGGTTTTTTCAGTGAATATATATATATATACCACACTGTCCTGGCCAAAAGCAAATTGCTGCTTCCAGATAGCAGGAACAGACCTCTCAACGCAGGTAAGATGTTTTCCAACCTTTAACTTTTATTCAGGTGTCATTCGCAAATGAATCCATACAAAAGGCACCCGCCTTACGTCCTTGACGCGTTTCGACCGCCAACGTGCGATCTTGCTCACATGATAGATAGATATACACACATATATGTGTGTGTGTATTTGGGTGCGCGCCCTTGTCAGACAGCATTTTCCATTTTCCTGTCAAAACTTCGTATTTTATATGAGGTTGAGAAAAGCAACATTTTAGATCATAAGATGATCTCAGTGGTGGTACGCTTCATGGCTGATGCAATCCATCAATTTTAATTACAATTCTGAGTGGTTCTTACCTAGTTTAACTTCTGCATTTTCTGTCAGCAACACATTCTGCCCCTTAATGTCTCGATGAATCACTTTATGCTGGTGAAGGTGACTCAAACCCTGGAGATGGTAATGAAATAAAAAAAACAGTCAGTAAATCGTACACCACTTTTCAATGAATCATTTACGGGGGGGGGGAATTACATCAATTGAGAACACAATTGTTTGCTACAAAAGAATGAATTATTTCAGAACCTTTTCCTTTCCTTTGATTACAGAGAGGCCCCCCTATCCAAGAGTGAATGCTAAGCTCCTGAGCACAAGACAGGACAATTTTTTTTCGTTAAAGTTCTAAGAATAATTAGGATTCTCCCACTTTGAATTGTTACCATTTCTGTAAAAGCCAAGAGTTTTTCAATGCAAGGCACCCATCCAGGCCACTTTTGAAGCAATACCAACAACTAATCTTCTAAAGTGAAGAGGTGTATGTGGTTGACACGCACTTCCACTTCAGGACAGATGATCGGTAGTTTATCCAAACATACACCAAAGAGTACTTCTTTCATACCCTTCCACAAGTGGAGCCTATGCCAAAAATGGGCAAATGTTAACAGTCAAAACATTTATTTATTGCACTTCTCAAGGCCTACAATCTATTTTCTTCCCAGTGATAGGGTTCAGAACCTAGGAGTTATTTTTAATTCCATGTTGTTATTACAAACCTCAAACAAACTCCGCAAACAAATAAAAAAAACATAATAGGCAAATTAATTGGATTAAATTAAGGGCAAAGAATACCAGCAGTTAATGCCCTAGCAAAGGTTTTCATTATATCATAACACTTTAAAAATGCTCTGATCTTTGAATGATATTTCTGTGACAGCCCTGCCCATTTGAAAACTTTACCAGGACACCTCCAGTAGGCCCATCAAATCCTGTTCACAGCACATTGCCTCTTTCAGTCCCATACCAGTGGCGGCTCCTCCGGTAAGGCGGAAGAGAGTCGTCCCCTGCGTTTTAAGCAATTCAAAAGGAAAAATGATAACGCAACGTGAGTATGATTTTATTTTTCCAACTGCAGTGGCTCAGTGTCATGGAGGGTGGGATGGTGCTGGCCAGAGCTGGGGGGAGGAGTGGTGGTACTCTCTAAGTGCGCATGATGGTTTGGCTTGCCGTCTTGGGCCAGCCAAACAGTCATGCACACTTTCCATGTTCTGCACCGGCTGTATTGTACAGCCCGGGTGGAGAACATACACAGGCTGCCAGTCCTCATCTGAGTGCCGAACCATGGCACTCAGACCAATCACGACGCTGCAGTCATGGTGATAGCAGCGTCATGATTGGCTCAGAGGAGCCTGGGAGTCCGGGTGCTTCCTGCTGCCGGGACTCGAAACAGGAAGACAATAAGAAGGCATAGGGGAGGCAGCGGCTGGCCGTACCCAGGTAAGTGCTTTGTTTTGTTGAGTAGCAGCCGCTCATGTCCCATATAAATATCTATGAGCTGCAGGATCTTATAAGTAAGAACTGAGATGTAAAGGAAGAGATTGTTGTGTTTCTGATGGTTGAAGGGAGAATCTTGTGCCTCTTTGGCATGCACATGCTTCACTGCCATTGTTTGTGCCAGGCAGAGGAGACTAACATCCGGACTAGGTGGAAATGTTGGCAAGACTGCACGCACCATGGTTTTATTTACTATAATCTTTCCTAGGTATTGCTTTGCCAGAATTCTTTATTTCGGACGGCTTCATTTTGGTTTGAACAAGCACTGACTCTTGAGTCATGAGCTTAGGAACATTTCAGTGCTCTCTGCGATCACTCAATTTACAGTACTGTTTACTTTCCGTGCCCAAAGTTTATTGGACGCTCCTCCTTCCTTGGTGTCTGCCTCCTGCTCTTGGACATACTTTACTTAGATGCAGCTAATCAATCAAAATCATCCTATGCTAATTGGATCCTCAATCTTCCTACCAAATCGAATGAATTTTGTTTGCAGTTGCCTTATCCGCTCACCTGTCTATTATACTTGATTCCTATTCTGTGATCTTAATAATATGAACAGCACAAGTGCTCCTTCCCACTTGCACAAACTTGTTCTGTGTTTTGAGTGTTGTTGATATCCACAGCTAGGAGGTCGTCAAGCCCCAAATCATGGTGATGCAATCAGTTCCCTAGTAAGGTCTAAATATGTTGCTGTGGAAAGTGACTGAGACTTAGACTTTCAGTCATGGCCGAGAAGACCAGATAAGGAGACTGCTATGGACAAGGGCTTGTGTGATGTATTGCTTAAGACCTCCTTCCTGCATTTGATTAGTCAATCTTGGGCCGTATATAAAAAAAAAAGCATTACATATCTGAAAATATCTTTTAGAAGGTCTTAATTTATATAAGGGTATCAAGGAAAGAGTCCACAGTGGGAGCTTCACTATTCAAGGAATTATCATGAGTAGTAATCATTAACCCCTCTTCATGCAGAACAAACCTTATGCACTTAGCTTCTCCTTCGTTGTAGCGGACATACATCGAAGCGTTGTGTACTTACCAATATGAGGTCCTTCAATCTGATTAAATTGCCCATGTGTTACAGAATTCATTCGGGTCTAAAGGTTCTTGCTATATCGTATGTTTAATAATTCATTTATTAAAAGTCAAAGTACATGAAATAACTTAGTTCATCAAATGGGTAAGTAGTATCATCTGGACGTAAATATTTTTCTGTCCTGGGTGGGGTGCATTTTTCCCCCTCCCTGTTTGTCAAGGTGACATATTTTCTGCCTATAGGGGCTATGTGGTTCCCATAGGGCAAACCACCTAATATTGTATAGACACCCTAAGCGCCAAAACTTTGCAACTGATGGCAGTGAATAATTAAGATTAAATCAACTGAATGAAAGATACAGTAAGGTATGTTTCAGTCTAGAAGAAATTATCATACTGTACAAAGATGATCACACTGCTCAAAGATCTGGCACAGTGCAGCCCTCACCCTTTTAGAGTTGGGAGAAGTAGGGACCAGGTTTGAGACTAGTCAAGGCATTTTTCATATTGCTTCTTGCAATGTCACTTCTCTAAGGGGCCATTGTCATGTGATGCCATTTCATGAGACCATTAAACATAACGTATTCAAATTAGTCCACTTCCCTTTTAGAGCTAGCCCTTTGCTACTTAGGGGCAATTCCAAGTGCCCTGGTAATCCCAAGGGGGGCAGTAATATAGCCTTACAGCCCGCCGTAGAGGGTTATACCGGCTATTAAAGGCCCTCTCCAGCGTTAAAGGCCCGAGCCGAAGGCAAGGGCCTTTAACAAGGGAGAGGGACTTTAATAGCCGGTATAGCCCAGCTTCGAAGGGCTATAAGGCTATTAGAACATTCTGCCACTAGAGGGCAGAGTGTTCTAACAAAAAAGAACAAAGCCTTATGTGAGCGTGAGGTGATTGGAATCCCCTCCCGCTCCTTGAAGCCTTTGTTCACAGCCAGAGCTGTGAACAAAAACATTGAAATGTTGGAGCTCCAGGCTTATACCAGCCATTATAAGCCTGGAGTATTCCACTGTTTTCAATGGAGCTCCCAACATTCCAATGTTCTAATGAGGATTACAAGTGCGATAAAGAGTGTCCCACTTAGTAATAAGGAATTAATGGGGGAATCGCTCCTTCGGGGCTCATTTTCCCTGGTAATTCCTAATTGCTCCCATAGATTTCGACAGGTTTTAGTCTTGGGTGAAATGCACAGGATCCGCATATTTACTGATAAGCTTGCACAGCCAGTGAAGCCATTAAGTCCTATTAGAACATTGGAATGTTGTCAGCTCCATTGAAAATAATGGAGTGCTCCGGGCTTATAATGGCTGGTATAAGCCTGGAGCTCCAACCTTCCAATGTTTCTTTATTCACAGCTCTGGCTGTGAACAAAGGCTTCAGGGAGCCTGAGGGGATTCCAATCCCCTCACGCTCCCATAAGGCTTAGTTTTTTTTGTTAGAACATTCTGCCCTCTAGTGGCAGAATGTTCTAATATCCTTATAGCCCTTCGTAGCTGGGCTATACCGGCTATTAAAGTCCCTCTCCCTTGTTAAATGAGAGGGCCTTTAATAGCCGGTATAGCCCTCTACGGCGGGCTATGAGGCTATATTAACTCAGACACAGATTTCACAATGGCTTTGGTATCAGTATCCCTGGCCGGTGGTAGACTAAACTGGGCAGCAACTCAGGCTCTCTTGTGAGTACTTAAGTTTTCCCTCTTTATATAGATGCTTACAGAACATCCATTATATATATTAACAAAGCTTGCCTTTTTTTATTGTAATGGAGAAGTGCACCTAACCAAAACAAGGATATTCATATTTACTGAGCCGTCTACTGAACAGAATAAGCACACTAGGTTAATACAACAGTCAAAGCTGCTTTTAGAGACTCCAGAGTGCTAATGGGTCATTCACTTTGGGTAAATTGCCTGCATCACCTTGAGACCTGCACAGCTCAAATCCATCACAAGCAGCTCATGCTTGAGCAGAAGCTGATAGGCGCGCGCATTTTGACGCCTGTGTTTTATGGACAATGCAGAGGTTGGAGGGAGACTGGGATGCATAGTAAATCTGCTTTGGTTGAAGGTTATTGAAATGCTCCTCTGAAGCTCTATCGGGATCACAGTGACTGCAGAGTTTTCCTTTCCACGAAGCAGGGATAGCAGAAGAACAGGAGAACAGCCTCTCAGAAAGGCAGCGAATCGAAGAAGGCTGGGTGCACTTTCAACTATAGGAATATAACATTTTTACACCTGAAAAATGTTGCATAGATTACAAATTTTGGGAAGAGATTTAAAATTTTTCTCTAAATTAGTAATGTATGAAGTTATGAGCCTTTTGATTTGGTAGCTTCACGATGATCTTTTGGAAATGCTGAAACTTTGTAAAGTTTGTGAAGTTTTTCGATTTGCAAACTCATTGTAAAAATCCTAAATTTTGCATCAATGTATGCAGTGGCGGCTCCACCACTAAGGGGGAGAAGCATTGACCCACTACTTTTCAGCGGTGGAAAAAAAATGATAATAACATGTTATCATCATATTCTTTTTCCTCATTGGAGCAGTTTTACGGGGTGGTGTGGGCTGGGCTGTCTCACATTCAGCAAGGGGAGGAGTGGCTCATGCACTTAAGTGCACATGATAGTTCGATCTGCAGTATTGAGCCAGTCAAACAGTCATGCACACTTAGCATGTTCTACGCTGGGCTGTAATGCATAGCTTGGGTTGAGAACATGCCCAGACTGACTGAGTGCTGAACCACGGTGCTCAGACCAATCACGCAGTGGAGGCTCCTCTGCTAAGCCGGAGGAGCCTCGCCCCAGTGTTGCTGTGCAGCAGTAAAAGAAAGGGAAATAAAATGATAACGCAATGTTATTTTCATTTTATTCCTTCCTGCTGCTGCAGCATGAGGGCAGGCTGCTCTGCTGACAGAGCAGGGGAGGAGTGGTGGGCACACTGAAGTGCAAATGATGCTTTTACTGGCCCTCTCGTGCAGGCTAAACAGTCATGCACATTTTAGCATGTTCTCCATGCAAGCTGCATTACTGGCTGCATGGAGAACATGCCCAGGCCTCCAGTCCCTGTCTGAGCAACGAACCACGGCACTCAGACCAATCACAGCACTGCATTGCAGCACTGTAATTAGTTTAGGGGAGCCAATCAGAACGCTACTTTGCAGCATTGTGATTGGCTCAGGAGAGCCTGGCTGCTTCCTGTCCGGTGGAGGAGAGATGACGTGGGACAGAGCGGCGAGGATGTAAGTGAATTTTTCATTTACATTTTTTTTTATTATACCTCCTTACCCCCTAACCCAACCACCCGAGATCCGGGCTGGCCACCACTGCAATCATGGTGACCGCAGTGTTGTGATTGGCTTAGGGGAGCCTGGGTGCTTCCTACTACTGGAGGTGAGATGACGCCAGAGGAGAGACGGCGTCCTGAAGAGGAGGTAAGTAGACTTTGTTTTCTTTCACCTCCCCCCAAACAAATCCCCACCAGCCCGCCCGCCACCTCCGTTCTGTACCAGCCGCCACTGTGTACGTCTCCCATATCTTTATTTAATACAAACAAAGTAGCTCTGTTTAAGATCTACTTTGCAGAAAAAGGTGTCCTTCTGCTACAACGTTCCACTGAGCATAGAAAAGAGACAAAAAGTTTAAATTTCCCCATTCTACTTTTCGTAACTTGTATGAGTGGGATTAGAGTGAAAACAATCTCTATAATATGTCTTGCAGTGCAGACACAATCTTTGCTGGGTCAAAGGTATAGTGGGCAATTTCTCAAAATTCCGTTTTAGGTGAAATTGTATAACTTGGCAAAACTTTGCCAGTGCGTTTAAAACTTTGCACAGTCCCACTCTAAATAACCCTTAACATTTCTATCCAGTGCCACTCTGTATAAATTATTTATTGGGTGTTCGTCCACATATGCCAAAAGGAACAGTTTACAAAACGATGACATGCCGTCTATTGCAGTGCATTTAGGAATTACCTTTCAACTGCTTAGGAACATAGTTTAATTAGTTTGTTGATACGATGTGGTCCGCAAGATTTCTACACACCATTCTTTAGGTTTCCCAAAGCTAAAAGTTTGGTAAGTAAACAGATTTAATAAAGATTGCACGATTTTTTAAATGGATCACCATTTTCAAGAGACACTGTCATGCTTCTCAGTTTTTCTGCACTGTATAAACACATGTACAGAATTAAAATGTAATTACATTAAAATTTACAAAATTAACCGAGTTTTCTAATGCACCCTGGAATTGCACACACAACTATAAAATCCATTATATAAGGTTATCAGACGGCGCCATGTGACCGTGGACACATTGCTGGCCTTCTGGGGTTTAGTTTACCATTTTATAGCTTTATGGGAGTTGTAGTTCTTGGTTCATTCCCAAATGAAGTAAGGCACATAAAACTATTATTCTTGTAAGATAGTATACTGGTTGTATTTGAAGCCTAACTTTTATGCATGACTATATATTTTTAATAGATATTAAGTTATATGTGTCTTCCACCACCATGGAGCCTACAAACATGGCGCACCCTTTCACGAAAACCAGTCATACAGAGTTTACACGTATGTATGTTTTGAAGTCCAAGTTCTTACATAGTTTGCTAACTTTTAAGTTTTACACCTGCGAAATGTAAGTTCTAACTGTTGCACATGTGCAAAGAATTTACTAGGACTTCCAATATTTTTCCTTTCTCTTATGTTTTCCACTGACCCGCCCTGAGAACAACCAGTTGTGCGATAGGAGCTCAGTAGCCTAGACTAGGTGCAGTCAATTAGGGGGGGGGGCAGTGAGGAGGAGGAGGGGTAGAGAGAACTGAACAGGTGCATAAATAATATTTAATACTCCAGGTTTTCGTTTTTTTACAGATTTTTACAGATAAATACATACATAAAAAGATTATTTTCTTGTCGTGATTATTTTGAAATGTGGATAAAAAGAGAAATTGGGTTGCCTTTTGAGTGATTCTAAATACTGTTTACCATGACTAACAGGCCAATAGCTGTGACGATTGATAGGTAAGGGTGTTAACAATGAAATTAATTTCATGTAAAGAGGCTTAAACATCAGTAGATATGCACAAGGGTGATACGGAAATGTGCATATTTTCATACAAGTGCATTAATTTATCTTCTGCGGGTGTTCATAGCATTGAAACCTGGCAGGCATTCAAGCATAAATGCATATTTACCAGTTAAATAAATGTGGAAAAATACTAATTTCAGATTCACGTTTTCACAAAACCCGAAATAAATATGGATAAATACAGATAAAAGTAGCAATAAAAAAATATGGTTAAATACAGATGGAAATGTCCACAAAAATAAACAACATAAAACCGGAAAACCCTAAACATATTCTTTTTGTATCCTTTCCCCATTTAAAGTGAACATGCCATGCTTAGTTTCTAAGAAACATAAGTGCCTGGGCCCTCCTCAGGAGTCCATACAGCGCACATTATCCAAGTGTGACAATTCTGACTTTTCCAGGCCTCCAAAGCTATAAGAATGGCTTGGGCAGCAAGTATTAGTCATTTATAATGTATAATGAATGAATAAACAACTGCTGTTGTGCTCTTCTTTAAATTAGACAAACAGCGGAACCATGTGGCAGTCTGTAAAAAAGTGTCGGTGTTGACAACTTTGAGGCAGATGTCAAGCAGCAGAAACCACTGGCTCAAATTAAGCACTGGGTACATGACCTTGCTGTTCAATCTGTGGGCAGGGTCGACACGATTTGAATAGGATGATGGGTTTCCTTTTAAGTATTATGCTTAGATGTGTGTCTGATTGCCACTGTGCATCTTCACCCCTTTTTTCACATCACTGATGAGGCCTAACAAGACAGAACCAGTTCTACGGTGATTGCCTCAGATAGGATGCAGTGAACCACTGAATTTTTGATTAGTGAGTTTTTTCTGAACTTACACGATATGGATTCCATTGGGGTGCTTAAAATGTATACCCATGATTGGGTTTCCCTTGTTTCTCAGATACTCGTGATTGGATTACTGCGATACTGCATTTACTTATTCCTTTGGTCTTGAAGAATCACCCTATAGAATTAGGTGAGTGCTTAGTTATGGCATCCTTTCTTCTCATCTGTTTGATTGCATTCGCACTAGCGATGGGCACTACATATCTAGTACCAATACTTTATTTATTTTTTAGATCGTTGACCTTATCACTCTACTACATTTTAAGATTTTGTGTTCACATTTCATTTCCTTTTCCTTGCCATGTTCGCTCTTTCAAAGCTTTGGCTCTCATTAGGAATTGTTGTTCTTGATGATAGATAAAGACACTTCACATCTCACATTGGTGACTGGTGGCCTATGGCCTTTTTATCTTAAGACTGACTGTTCATCATCTGACATCAGCACGTATATATCTCCTTCTTGGATTTATATTCTAGGCCTTGTTGGTTTAGTGTTTTGCCTTTTCTAGAAGAATATAATTCACTTTAACCACTAGACTCTGAATTGATGCACTGACTCATAATGTCTGTGTTTGATATTCGGTCTGTTGTCTATAGATTTGCTTACTGATTGCATGTATTATGATATTCTAGCCCTGAGGAAGTCTGTAGCTTATACCACTAAAGACGAAACACGTGTTGGTGGCTAGGATTGTTTATGAAGAAGTGCTGTGTGATAAATGGAGAAAAGAAGACCGTCGCAACCTTGATTTACTGAGGACTTTAACTTTTCTACTTGTGTTTTGTTCTGTATAGTATAGGTTTTTCTATACTTTCTGGTTTATGGTAGATGGCCGTCACCTTATCCTTTTTTAGATTTTTAGTGATTTAATGGTTTCATAACTCTGCGCAACTGTCACCCAGTCATCTGTTCATTGTAGTATATGATGCAGTGAAGTGCTTCAGGCTGGATTGCCATTTTTAAAAGGAACCAAGGCTGATTGCATGTTGGTGGTCCCAGTCTGCGCCAGCACAGAATGGCTGTAAACCTATCATAAGGCAAGCATTAGGAAATCTACTAGTGTCTCAGACTGATTCTAACTTCATTGTTGTGCTGTCTATAAAACTCAGTCTAACACAAGGAAAAACCGTGTGAATATGACTAGTGTCCTTTACCTCTATTCACTTTTAGCGGAATGTTCCAAGCAGGACCTGTCTATCAATAGCACTTGTCTAATCAAGGCCTTTAGCCAATGATCTGTTACATTTCTGTTGAGCAAATGTATCATAAAGTGCAGTCCAAATTTTGTCTTTAGCCTAATTCAGTATTTCAGCACTCGCCGCTGCTAGGGGTTTTTGCTATGAATCAGGATTGTCCCCTGTATAACAAAATACAGGGTTGCATATCTTCTTTCATACTAATTCCATCTTGTCCTTGTTAATATGTTCTAGAGCACAAGGAACCCATTTACCCCTAAATAATTTGCCCACCCTAATTAGGTGTAAGCTTCCAGTTGAATAAAACTATTGCTAGAAATGGGATTCCTGGTTGGCTATGGTATGCACCCAGGCTAGGCAGGAACTACCACTCTAGTCAGTATAAGCTAGATACACACTAAAAGATAACTTGAATTCGCCCTCCGTTAGCTTGGCTCAGAGCACTCAGGTTTACATAAAGAGGCAATGTGTAAAGTATTTGTGCAACACTCACACATAGTAGCACAATGAATATAGCACAAAAAGACAGCCAGACTGCACATAGGTTTAAAGAACTATAGAATATTTACCTGAGCAAAATAAGACCAATACAACAAACATCGAATCAATAGAAGTTGTGATATGGATGTTTAAAGATTAAATGTAAAAGTAGTGTTTTGCTTTTACAAGAGATCAAAAGGGTACTTGAGGTCGTGAGCGACAAGTACAAATCAGTTTAAGATTCAGAAGTGTCTGATTTTAGGAGGTCAGAGACCCAGTACTTATACCAATAGTGACTTTGATGTGGGGGTGACTTCAAATCTGCTCTCTGAAGTGCACAACCTTTCAATCCAATCTTGTCTGCTAGGCTATGTGTGTGGTGTAAATTAGTGGTTTGTGCGTGGACAAGTACCTATTGAAGTGTGCCAACCCATCCCATTCCTCCCTGCCCAGGAGGACCCGTCAGAATGAAGATGAATGCAGATGAGTGCTCGGAATAGAGATGTGCCTCACCTTCCTATGTATGCGGCTGTCTAGAAGGAATGTCTAAAGTGTAGCTGTCATCCACACCAGATGTGTATCTGAGATAGGCTGTCGGAAACATTGAGCAGTAAATACAGAGAAATGTCCACTTACTAAAAATACTCGGTCAGCAGCCAAGCACCAAGTCGAATTCTCCAATCTTCTATCCTCAGATTCCCCTGATTATCTTTTTCTTACCGAAACCTGGTTCACGACAGACTCACTCCCTGACCTTCTAGCTATCCTCCCAGACACCTACTATGCTCTCCGCATGGATCGTCCGGCGGGCAAAACCGGCAGCGGAGTGGCAATGATCATCCGCTCAACGCTTAGATTCCAGCTCCTTGACCACCCTCCTATTCCTCATGTGGACTTTTTGGTTGCTCGCTCCACCAATCTCACTGATCCCCTCACTTTTGTGCTTGTTTATCGGCCTCCCCAGTCTATGCCTCAGTTTGTTCCCCTACTACAGGACCTTTTGGCCACCCTGGCAGTAAACAACTCGTCTGTTATCCTGCTTGGGGATTTTAATTATTGGCCCGACGATCCCAGAGAATGCTCTGCTTCCAAGGACTTCTCTGCCACTCTTCAGTCACTGAACTTCTCTCCTCACATCACTGTCCCCACCCATGACAAGGGCCACTTTCTAGACCAAATCTGGTCACTGCGTCGCCAAATTTCCCTTCCCTCTATCCTTCCCTGTATCTGGTCGGATCACTTCATGATTTCTTTTAATATTTTTTCTGCCTCCCCTGTTAAAATCCCTTTCACTAAGAATGTGTCAGTCCGCTGCTGGAGCAAGACGGACCTCGTTCTTCTTTCCTCTTCCCTGGCCTCCACAGCCCCTGATTTGACGGATCTCCCTCTTGAACTCCAAGCTGATGCCATCAGCTCTTGGCTTTCTTCTTCCTGTGACACCGCCGCCCCCCTTAAGGAAGTCAAATCTGTTCGGCCTCACGACGCCAACAGATGGTTCACATGTGAACTTAAAGATCTCAAGCTCAGTCTCAGGCGCTCGGAGCGCCATTGGAGATGCAAATACTGTCCCATGCTCCGCTCCAGGTATAAACTCTTATTGAACAGCTATAAGAAAGCTATTGTGTCGGCCAAAACAGCTTACTTTTCAGAGAAGATTGCTCTCTCTATCAATAAACCCCGCGAGATCTTCTCTTTGGTCAAGCAGCTTGCTACCTCTGACCGCACAAATATCAGCTCTGTTCCATCTCAGTCTTTTTGCCTCACTCTTAATAATTACTTTATTGACAAGATCACTGCCATTAAAAACAACATTTCCACAGTCTCCCAAACTCAAGTTAACTTTCCCCCCCCCCCGCCGCCTGTGCTACTGGATTATTTTCTCCCTATCACTCATGATCAATTTCTTCTCTTGCTTGCCAAGGTTAAGTCCGGCTCTCCAGCTGACTGCGCCCCGGCTCGAATCCTTCAAACTCTCTTCACTTCCTGTCCCGGACCTCCTCTCACCTTGCTTAACTCCTCCCTGGCCCTTGGATCCGTCCCTTCCTCTTTCAAAACCGCAATAGTCCTCCCTATCATAAAAAAACCTGGCTTGGATCCCTCCTCACCCCCTAATTTTAGGCCCATTTCCCTTCTCCCCTACCTGGGTAAGATCTTGGAAAGACATGTCACCTCCTGTCTGTCCTCCCATATTGAGGAGCACTGCCTCTTAGCTTCCCACCAAGCGGGTTTCCGCCCTGGCCATTCCACAGAGACTGTTGTCACCGCGGTTTTGGATGAGCTCAAGGGCAAGGCGGATCTCGGCCTTCCCCAGGCGTTGGTGCTCCTCGACCCGTCGGCTGCGTTCGACACGGTCGACCACGCCATCCTCCTCGACCGTGTCAGCGCAGCCGGCATTAGAGGTGTCGCACTCTCTTGGATAGCATCTTTCCTCCAGGGCAGAACCCAGGCAGTCCCATCTTGCAGGATTCTCCGCTCCTCCCCGCCCTCTAGTGTGTGGAGTCCCTCAAGGTTCCTCTCTTTCCCCTCTTCTCTTCAATCTTTATATCTACCCTCTTATTCTCTCTCTTCAGGAGCTGGGGGTCTCCGTGTACAATTACGCTGACGACCTTCAGCTCATCTTTGATCTGTCCACTCCTGACTCTCCCTCTTTCCTCAGTTCCACTCTAATTTTTATTTCGGATTGGATGATCACTAACCATCTCAAGTTGAATCCCGACAAGACGGAGGTTGTCCTCACGGGTGGTCCCACCAATCCTTGGTCCCCCTCTCACTGGCCGCCCTCCTTTGGCCCCTCCCCTCCACCTGCTCCTTCTGTTCGTACCTTGGGCATCAAGGTTAGCAATGACCTCTCAATGCACGCCCAAGTCAGCTCCGTTGTTTCATCCTGTTTCTTGTCCCTCCGTCTTTTCCGTAAAATTTCCCGTTTCTTTTCTACCACTGCCCTTAAATCGATCATTATGGCCCTCATCACTTCCTGTCTTGATTACGGGAATTGCCTCTATGTCGGCATCCCGGCCTTCGAATCACGACGGCTACAGGCAATTCAAAATCAAGCAGCCCGTCTCATTTTCCATCTCCCCAAATTCTCTCACATCACGCCCGTCCTCAAGTCCCTCCACTGGCTACCGGTGCATTTCCGCTCTTTCTTCAAACTAGCCTGCCTAGCCTTTCTGGCCTACACCCACTCTGCTCCTCTCTTTATTATTTCTTTAGTCACTCCTTACACTCCGACTCGCACCCTTCGCTCCTCATCCCTTCTTCTTCTCCAAGTTCCCCGCTTCCGTAAATCTCGGACTGGTGGCACCCGTTTCTCGGTTTTGGCCCCCCAGTTCTGGAACAGTCTCCCTTTGTCCATCCGGTCCATGCCCAACTATTCTTCCTTTCGTAAAGCCTTAAAAACTTTTCTTTTTCTCCAGGCCTTCCCAGCTTAGCCCTCTGGTAGCACTGTAGAATCTGACTCCCCCAGCGCCAGGAAGCCGCTTGGCCGCAGTGCGCTTTAGCAAGTAACCTTTTCATTTCATTTCATTTCAAATGTTAAACACAACTTCACCAATAGCAAGGATTTATGATTACTATTCCAAATATATCAAACATGAAAAAGCTAATCCTGTCTGATCAAGAATTATAGCTTAAAGAGGTTTTAGGAAAGTCCCAATGCTGGCCTATGAGAGGTCTAGGGGAAGTGAAAAACAAAATAGGCTGTTTGTCACTATCAGGACATGCAAAACATAAAAGTATATGTCCTATATTTTACTTGCACAGCACCCTGCCCTCAGGGCTACTTAGGGCCTACCTTAGGAGAAACGTATTTGTAATAAAAGGGGAGTTTAAGGATTGCCAAGTAGTTTTAAATTTCACATCGAAGTGGCAGTAAACTGCACACCCAGCACTTCAGTGGTAGGCCCGAGACAGATTTGAAAGGCAACTTCTGTGGGTTGCACAATCAGTGGTGCAGCCCACAAGTTGCATTTGAGGTACAGGCCCTGGGTATCTGGTATATAACCTTACAAGAAATTTACCAGTACATCAGATATGCCAATCAAGTATACACCAATAACACACATGTTTAGGGAAGAAGCACATGCACTTTAGCATTGATTAGGAGCGGTAAAGTGATCAGAGCATTGAGGTAAACAAAAAGAGTTCAGCAAAAAGTAGAGGAGGAAGGCAAAAAGTTTGGAGAGACCCTTCAGAGAGGGCCATATTCCAACATCTAATAATGTT
Organism: Lissotriton helveticus; assembly: GCF_964261635.1. Classification (NCBI taxonomy): domain Eukaryota; kingdom Metazoa; phylum Chordata; class Amphibia; order Caudata; family Salamandridae; genus Lissotriton; species Lissotriton helveticus. The sequence continues at coordinate 91,291,741 of NC_136072.1, forward strand.
TATTTACAATTATTCTGCATCTGGTATTATGCCTAAATCCTTCAGGTAAATATATTAATAATGCTATATTCCCATCATCTACCTAACCCTATTGACTGTTAGGCTAACCTTGTGTAGTGAGTGAAATATTAATGTCATGTATTGCAGTACTGGTGATAATATGGGATATATCATGTTCCCTAAACACTTAAGATAAAGAGGTTAATTTGATTCATTATTACTAGACGGATCTGTATTTTTCCTTGTAATTGTATGTAAAAATCCTGGAGTTTCAAGTTTCCTGAAATCTCTGTTCCCCACGTTCACATTTTTGCATCACCATTTGTTGTTTGCTATGATATCATACTGAATGCAGTCACAGCAAAAGTGATATCTTTCACCGAGTCCCTCATTATGTGTACACACTAAGTTCCAATGAGGCTGTTGGAATCGCAGTTACTGGCCCCATCACGATTATGAGAACCACAAAAATAGTGATGTATTTACTTTGGTGTGGAGATTTTAGCTGCTGAAATATGCAGACATCTCTTGGTGAAAGTCCGTCCCAAATGAGAAATTTCCAGGAGACTGCCTGGAATGTTCAGTTTCACGTCTAATTCCTGATTCTTTGAAGGCCCTATGGATTCAACTCATGATGGCCATTTGACGTGATATGGCATCTTGGCACTGGCTATTGCTAGATCAACGTAAATAATCAGGTTAGTGAGAGAAGAGCTGTTCAGCATGTCTAACTATTTACTGAATAACCAGGATTTTAGAGCTTTCCTGAATTGAATGATTTTTCATTCCCTTTAGTTTGAAAGGAAGGGTATTCCACAACTTGGCCTTGAAGATGACAAAAAGTCTACCTCGCCAGGAGGATTTTTTAAAAATTGGGAATAGTATATTCTTGGTTGCAGATGAACGCAGTGGCCTAGAAGGGAGGCACCAAGAAGAACTGCATTAAAATAATTTGGAGGCTGAGCTATGAAGAGCTTTGAAGGCAATGCACAAGGCTTTAAAAGTGATTAGCTGTTTTATGGGTAACCAATGAGCTCTTTGAGTGCCAAAGATGCCGACTGATGCTTGGGAATTCCATATAGCAGCTACGCTGCCGCATTTAGCATTATCTGCAATTTTTTTAAGAAGCTTTAGATGTCCCCCATCACCAGAGTTACCATTCCTCTCGGTATTAGAAACTTCACAGCCGGAGAATACAGGCTCTGCTCCTGAACTACTTGTAATGAAAGCCTAACCTATATTGCCATTTTAAATATGTCCACAACCGATAGTTGTACTAATCGGCTGTCCTCCATGTTGTTGGGCATTTGCTATCAAGACCAATAATTCCTTTATTAACACACTTTTCAATGTAACCCATTTTAAACTATTTTGTGCAGCCTCACACCATCCTGATTTTCAAGGCTGGCCCAATTGAACTTGGACAACCATTTAAACACATTTAGTATAGTAAAAAAGACTGGTAGATAGAACCTGGACATGAGGCAGATCTGGGCTTTCCAAAATAGTCTGAGACCTCTAAGAAAGGGGACCACTCAATCTTGCCACAGACATCAAAGAGACCATTGAAAATGGACACAACCCTGTAGTCTCTGCTACAAGGTTTGTTGAATGAAAGAGTCTAGTTCGGAACTGTTTCCTCAAAGCATTTATTTGCTACAATTTCTGGGAAGTATTCACCACAAATTTAAAATTATACTGGAATGAAACAGGGATTGGTACAAACAGATGACCAAGAACTATGTGCTTGAATTGTCTTGAGAATGAAGTGCCACCAAACAGCAAGTGTCAACTGATGTCCTCATTTGTGTTGGGTTCTACCTCCAGTCCTTCGCAAGTATAGTGTAGTTCAGAGTGATGAACTTCTCCCTGCAGCATTTCCAGATAGTTCCCAATCTCCCTCCGAATTGTCAAATAAGATGTTCTACTAAACTCCCTTGGGTGAGATATGTCTACTTCAGGTGCACACTTTGAGGGATTTTATTTCCAGCAAACTATCCTATATACAGGATGCCTCTGAATCCCTAAGCAGTTACAAATACAGGAAGTGCCACAGGTTGGCAGTGGGATGTGACAGAGGAGTGGCATGAGATGTCTTAGTACTGAACAGAAGGGAGTACTGCAAATGATGACTGAGAAGCTTCCAAAAAGTTAGATGAGGTTAAAGTTCTAAAGAAGGGGCAGGTGAAGGTGGGCATGCATTGTATGTGTTATGTGTTGGACACTGAGCTACAACAGCGTGCTGCTGCTGCATGATTAAGAGGTTTGGGAGATTGAATTGCAGAGAACGGTCCAGGAAGACCGAGCAGTGGATCAGATAAGGACTTGGCTTTAATGACATCTGTATTTTGTGTAGCAGCCCTTGTCTTAGAATAATACATGTTGCTGTAGTTCAGGATTGATGGGTTCTGCCATACCTGAAAGTAATATGCTACTACTGACAATTGGAGAGGTACAGAGACCCAACGCACTGGAAAAATTCCCTCTGCACCACTATTCCTAATCTAGTATGCATTTATGTAGGTTAGGAATGATGTGCACTGGCAGAGTCGTTCATGATGTCTGGTTACTGACAGAGAATGGGCAAAGCTAACCATGCTTGAGCGGATTTGTGTTTCAATTGGGGTACGTCCACTCAGTATGTCCATATTTTCTGCTTTTTGGATCAAACGGTTTTGGACTTTTTAGTGTGGGTCACTCTCACTACCGGTGTCTCACTCACATTAATCGACTGGCAAATGTACTGCAGGAACATTCCTGATGTTTTTGTAACTGGACTAGGCTTCTGTAAAAGGAAGCAGGGAGATATGCCCCTTTGAAATGCTGGGATGGGTCTCCCCCCCCCTTCTTACTTCCTTGTTCCTCCTGAAGTGATATACTTAACTGTCTGAGAGGTAACAAACTAAGTAAGCTTTTATGCCTTAGTTTTTTGGATTCACTGTTAGAGTTTGGTCATCACCCCTTTTTCCTGTTGACACTAGAGGTCACATAATGTGGCTTTATCAGACTAGAGGAATAAACAAAATGTTGGGAAATGCCTGAAACTGGTCCTAGAGGTGGATCAGTGAAATACACATTGTTATCTGCAAACCTCATATTTATACTGGATAAAAACCTAGGTCAATGTATGACAGTAGTTTCATGGATGAGTGACAGCATTCACCCAGCAAGGTGGATGAGACTTACCTGAATGCCAGGGCCAGAATCTCTTATTGCTGACTTACTTCCAGGTAGAGACAATATAGGCAAGCACCTTGCTAAGACAGCTGTAGGTTGTTTGGAGAAAAGGTGTAAATGACTTCTAGAAAAGGGAATTGCTGGACTACATCTCTCTGAGCAAAAGACTGCCCAGCTAACTCTTAAATAAGGAGCTGTGCCAGTAATATTGGTCCTAACTAGGGGTGAGTGTAACTCGCTGAGTTTCACTATGTGGAATTCCACTGAGCTATAACTCCACAGGATTCCGCGGAGTTCTGCGAGAGGGCGGATTTCGGCGGGAAACATCCTTTACAACGCAACTTTTACCACGCAGTGCTTTTACATCGCAACTTTTACAATGCAAGCCATTACAACGCATTGCGCTGGGCGGCGCTCTAGGATAGGGAATAGATTTAATTTACTATCCAACACCTTCCCTACTATCCAAGGGGACTGGGGTTGGAATAGTAAATTAAACGATTCACTATCCAGCACCCCAAAGCGCTATGCGTTGTAATGGTATGCGTTGTAAAAACTGCGATGTAAAAGCATGCGTTGTAATGTCATACATCCGATTTCGGCACATTGCGCTACTTGCGCTGATTTTTAGAACTGGGAGCTTATTCCACTCTGTAAATTCAGCGCAAAGAGCACCTCGCGGCGTGCCAGAGGGCACAGCTTCTTTCTGCTGCTTAAGTAGATTTTCTACTCAAGCAGTAGCTTTCTCAACATGAAAGGTCACGACCTATTGAGACCATCCATGTTGAGAAATCTCGCCGGGAGGCGTGTGACAAAAAACTCTCCCATGCAGCAGTTAGAGGAGTCTGCAAAATGTTCACCCCCTTTAAACCTATTACTACTAAAGAGCTTAATCTATCTCAAGAGAAAAGACCACCCTGCTGTTGAATGTGTGCTTCCTGAGTGCCCTGCAAAGGGCCACTTTCTAGAAAAAGAAAGCCCAGCAGTTAAGGAAAGCTAAAGGCCAACAAATTCTGGAAAGCCAAAAGTCCTTGGAGGGGGACTCTGGTGACTGAAACCCACTCACTTAGAGCATGTCAGCAAAAACCCTGAGCAAATCCACACACCGGAGGCTCAGATAAGGCCACCTTAGTAGAGCAGCATCTTGGCAACTGAAGTGGGTGCTTGAGAAGGCAGAGGGACCAGCCACACCTTTAAATCCAGGGTCACATTGTATTTTTCACTTATGTAAAGACTGTGAGGTGGTGGGTCCCCACCTATGGGAACCTTAATACCACAATGCTAAATATTTGTTTTACTCCTTTAGTGGTCTGTGATTGGAGTGATATTTTCTGCCAGAGGAGCCCCCAGGCCTGAGTTGAGTGACCCTGCCCTGTGAAGATGTTAAGGAAACCTCCTAGTTTAGATGCAGTGTCCATGCTCTTTGAGTTTAAAAGGTGCAGTGAAAGGGAGAGTGGAAGACACAAACTTACCACCTGGCACAAGCAGGAGAAATCTGTGGCAGTGAGAAGACTACACAGCCCAATAACCTGCTGCTTAGTCTGTGCAAGAATGAGTGGGTGGCTTGAAGGAAAACATCACCCACACATTAGAATGCAAAGGCAGGCACATCAGTAGTGAAAGGAAAGAAACAGAATGATACCGGCCACGGGGTGAAGTAGCCCCCTTAAGGCTTTGGGACATAGTCTTTGTTGTGGTTGCACAGTAGGGCAGTGACACCACAAAGAGTTTTTCATGATCAGGGGGCTGCCAGGAGCAGAGACAGGCCCTCTCGAGCCCCAAATCCTATTGTAGAATGGCACCCTATGTTTTCTGGGGCAAATGTGTAGTTATCCCAGGAAAACCAGGTTTGCTTTTAAGAATTCCCAGGACTTTGATCGAGTAACTGTGACAGATCCCTCGTGCCTGGAGTTGAGAGGCAAGTCAAAATAAATTATTCTGTTGAAGTGTTCATTTTGGTTTTTAATCATGTATGGCATATATAATTTTGATAAAGCCAATAAGCTTGTGTTATAACATGTCATATTTATTACTAAAGGCAGTAGGCCTCCATTATGGATTTTGAACTAAACTGCCAAAGCATTTATGCTTGACCTTCCTATCTGCTAATCTGCTAGGCAGTATTTGTGATTAATGTTTATTATACTATTTTGCGAACAGTAAATTGTATATATACTGGTGCTTTATTCCTTGCCTTGTATTCAACTCTGTATGTAATAAGGAACCATTCCATTTTTAAAGTGACCACATTGACAGGACAATGATTTATTGAGTGTTATTATATGTTACTGAGGTCTGAGGTTCCAACCTATGTCCCTTCCATAAATGAGCCTCAGACTGTTCTTCTGCTGTTGCTACCCTGGGAGTTAATTACTAAAAGGGCATGCTTGTTGCTCAATTTGTTGCAACAGTACAGATACAGCAATAGTATATGACCTCAGTTGTCACAATTGAAGTCCAGTAAACCTTGGGTGCCCTGGGGCCCCCCTGAAAGTCCTCACAGATACTACATCAAAGAATAGGTTAACCAACTTTCACAAATTGAAGTATAACTATTAATGAAGAGAAGTGTATTCTTTCTTGCACATTAAACATTGATCACATGTTAATGAGCTGATTTTGCCATGGTCTATAACACTCAAAAACACATGTGGAAATGTTCTTGTATCTTTTCACCAGTTAGGTTGCTCTGTAGGATTTTCTCTCTCAAGATAAATCGTGACACAAGGAAGGAATCACAGCCAGCAATGAAGCAGCCGAAGACTAATTTAAAGGTATTGATCATGCAATTTGTTTGATGTTGAAATTATCATGAAAATGCCCTAGTGACAAGAAACGAAGTATGATTAAAAAACAGATGTTAGGAAGATAATTATTAGTTGACTCTCCTTTTAAAAGATGTCACATCCCACACTTCCAATCGAGGAGAAGAAAGCTCCTTTCCAGGTATGTGATGCTAGGTAAACTACCTAAATGTATTTATGAATACTATTTGCCTCTTAAACAATGGATGGTGTAATAAACACATTTCTTACGCTGTTATCCTGGCCTCAAAGTGTTCTTCCACAAATACCCTTATACAGCACTTTTCCCACAGTAGCCAGCTGCTGGCTACCAGTTTCATATCCGGGCTCCACATTGGAGTTCAGGGGGGATTTGTTATGATTTGGGATGCAGGTTGCTCCTTTAGGAATAATAGGTGCCAGGGTATAATCAAGTACACGTCTACTCAGAGTATTTTAGATTAGTATTTTATGAAAATGCTTCTGGGTGGCTAATCCTAAGTGAATGAATGTCTTGTTAAGGACCTAAGAGTGGACATGTACATCTCTGGCTGAGTGACCTGTGGATGCACAGAGTTTGGCTTGTCTGGGATATCAGTGTTATCACACATGTGAGAAGGTCTGTGTGTGCATCGAACACATAATATAGACCCAGCACACAACATCTAAGCGTGTAGTGGATGGATGTGTATGAGAGGAATAACTATTTCTCGGCAAGCAAGTTAATATGGGAGGTGGGATGTATGGGAATGAGTGGGCTTGTACATAAGAAACTTGTATGTTTGAGGTGCACAAACAGAAAACACACTGAGTAGCCTCACAAATAAATGCCCAGTCTTTCATAAACAACGTGAGGGTGTGAAGCTATGAGTGAGTAATGTTTGTATAACTCTTACTGGTTATCTCCTACAAACACACAGAACCACTTAAGCATCCATCCCCAGTAACTGGGCACTTTTGAACTTCTATGCTTGTGGAAGGGACTTCTGCATGAGTGGCTATATGTGCAAATTTGACATAGGTATATGCTTCTTCAATGAGCACACAAAAGTAAAAATACAATAACAATGATGAAATGTGCTAAGTAGAAAGGCTGAATAGTTTATATATATTGAAAGCACATATTTTACTGCTTCCTTCCAAAAAATCCTCAATTTGAAAGAAAGAGAAGGTGAATGAGTGAGTGTGTGTGTGTCTCGCTCAGTCTCGGTGTCTTTGGGAGGCCACTTGGATAGGAGGACATACTGGTGAATACATACAGTGGCCAGCAATTATTTTACTTCTCACCAGTCTTGTGCATTCCTGTTCTTCTACACGCCTATTCAAGGAATGCGCATGTATGGAGACATAGGGAACTTGCCAGACGGCAGTGGGCCACTGCTTTGGAATATGGCAAATGCTGCAATCCAACCTCAATAAAGAAGCACAATGGTGATCTCGTCATCCTATGTAATAATGTTGCTACTTTTCACTTCTTCCTAACTCCTTTAGACCTGTTAACCCGTTTGGCATACATCACCACTCATTAAAAAAAGTTCCCACTCAACATATCATTGCTGCATAACTAACAACAAATGATACAGGAATACCACAAGAAATATCATATAGTTATTTGGGCAGAGGATATATAACCAAACAAGATTCTTTGTACAGTTATTGTTAATTGCCATTTATATCATGCATAATCTGCCACCTGCTATAGCATTGGGACGTCTTCCCAAACTTTAATGCACAAAGCATTCTAGAGTAAATATTCCATTTATGTTCATATCCAATTTCAGTGAGATGCACAAGTCCATTCCTGTAGACTAGAAGGTCAATATCATTTTGGCATGGAAAACTGAATAACTGTATGGAGACCAAAGCCAAGATTTCATGGAAAGCATGCAAGCATATATGGTCATATATGGTCAATAATTTTATTTGACCAAATGCTCTCGGGCTGCTAAATCAATACAGACAATCTGCAGGTAAGGTGAAAACACAATAAAGCAAGCCTCTCTAAAGCGCAGCGCTGTATATACTGCTTGCACGTCAAGAACATTAGGCGAAGGATGGTGGCTTGGCATGTTTCATCTATTCACTGAGGTCTCTACTGTCTAATACGGAGCAACATTGGGGTCTATACAGTGAAGTGTTCTCTTCAACCAAATTCCTTGATGGGGCAGTCAGACAGGGCACTTGTGTCATGAGTATTTCCTGTGAGATTCCATTCTCACACTACAGTGTTATTTCAGAGCAGCACAGAAAAGTGGTAAGCTTGCTCTGGTTATTTTCAATGTTTGCCTTCACCTAATTCGCTAATACTGCATGTGCGAGTATATTAACAAGAAAATGAAAGTAAGCGATGCATGACCGCCATCTCACTTTCAGTCAGTGAGGAAAGCTAGGTAGAGTTCATAGCATCTTCCCAAGCCTGGGTACCCCGCCAATAAATACTCCACACACGGAGATTAGTATTATACGTCTTTATTCTGCTGCGTGTAACTGCGAACTCAACATTCCAAAACAAGCTTTCATGGCATTGTGCTCTTACACCTACGTAACAGTTTAACGGAGTCCATTAAGTGACGAAAGGGTTCCATCATAAAACATCGCAAGTCACTAGATCTACCTCTCTGTTAATATATTTTTTTTTAACAGATTAGTATATATATATATATATATATATATATATATATATATATATATATATATATATATATACACACACACACACACACACACACACACACACACACACACACACAATTACATCTCTTCAATCAACCTTCTTGGTGCTTTAATGAATCGACCTGAGGGTCACTAGAAGCTGGGAATTGTCATCTTCACCGTCAGAGATTTTCAAAGACGGTGAAGAAGGTACAGTAGTCACTGAGTTTTCAGGTTCAGGCTTTCTTTCATCATCTTGATCAGAAGACCGATGACTCAAATGCCAATCAGTCCCATATCAGCAGCAATACTGAAACTAAGCAGACAGGTATTTGCAGCTGTACCTTGAACCACATTGATGGGTGCTTGCTCCTTAGTTTTCTTGTGTTTCAGAGTCGCTTCGAATGTCCCATGACTTTTTGTGGGTGTCGATGCAGCCCATGTGTACACTTTGTTTTTCGAGGCAATGGAGATAAGTCATTGTATTCCTCTACAGGCATTATGTTTGTCGATGTACCACTGTCATTAGGCTGGTCACAATTTGCAACCCCATGTGACTGGCTGCAAGCACAGGGATTTTGGCCTGCAAAGAGCAGCAGCACACCATCACTAACTGCATTCCCAAACAGGCTATTTTGCGTTTTTTAGAGCAGCAGGAGTTCCTTAACGGAACCAATGGTATTTAAAAAAAATATATATATATTCCCTTTGTGACAACCTCAGGAATAGAAGGGATGGTGCTTTAAAAAAAATAGTTTCCTTTTGGAAGATCTCTTGTATAATTCTCCCCTAGAGATGCCAAGTCAATTCTCAAAGGGCAGGGAGCCCTCCTTTGATGAGTCAGTAAGAGGTCAATGATTTACAACCAAAATTAAGGTTCCAAACCATTGAAACATAGGTTACCAAATCACAATTTGGAACAAACCTTACATTCAAACCAATTCCAAATTTAAATACAGTACCGGTTGCAAACCCCATTTTATGAGTAGAAAAAACCTTTTCTGACTCATAAAATGAGGTTGCATGTGGGAACGATGAGTTCCTTAACTCTGCGTACCTAAACAAATCGGTCTGTATAACAACCGCATCTTAACCATGCAATGCTTTACTACGCATGCCTTTACCACAATTTTTCATGGTAAAGGGGGACACGTGGCTAAGGTTACAACCCCCCTTCCCGTCCCCTGAGCCCTAAAAATTACCCACCCTCCCATAATCCCTAAAATTAACCCCATCCCCCTCCAAGAGCCCTAAAAACAACCCCTAAAAATGACCCGTACCCCCCTAAAAAATAGCCCAAACCCCCTCTCCACCCCTAAAAACTACCCCAAACACCCCTTTAAATTAACCCAAACCCCTCCACCCTTGAAAACGAACCCAAATCCCCCACCCCTGAAAACGACCCTAAACCCCCACCCCTAAAAACTACCCTAAGCCCCCAACCCTTAAAACTATCTCGAGCCCCCACCACCCCTGAACACTACCCCGAGTTCCCACCATTCCTAAACACTACCCCAAGCCCTCACCACCCCTGAAAAACTACCCCAAACCCCCACCCTCCCTTAAAACTACCACAAACCCACACCCAGACCCAGCCCCACTTACCTGTCCGTGTCCACTTCCTGACTCTCATCTTTCCCCGCCCATTCCGTACACTAGAGCGCATTTGCCTGAACCACGCATGTGCGTGGTTACGAAAAAGTTGTTTTTCGGGCAAGCGTGGTTACGCTTGCAGGCTTCCGAAACTCGTGGCTCTGGCCTCGTTGTTCCAGATGTTTCCCATAAAATTGGTGTTCTATATTAGAAACAGCCCTTTTGAGGTCACAAACCTAGTAATTTTGTAAAGCACAGATCTTGTATTCACAAAAGTACTAAGGAGTTATGACCATTTTTTTCTTCTAACAAGCGAATTTTGATTGGATTGACACACACCAACACATTCAGATGGTATCCTGTATATATCCCTTTTTTTGCGGTGACTAGCACTGTCCTCAACTTGAAACCTGTCACCAATGATTCTTAATATATATACAGAACCTGGTGGGATGTCCTTGTTGACTAAACTTCTCTATTCCTCAATATGCCAACAAAACACAATTGTACTACAATGTATCATCTTGAAAAGACATCTGGTGCCTGGGACCATATGTCAACACAGTGCAGACATAGATAGCCAATGTCTAGATGAGTATATGTGGCACTTAAATTGAGGTTCTCCTCTGCAAAGGGCCTTCACAAGCAGATCCTAACATGCCTCTCTAACAAAGCGAGGACAGCTTATCTCCGGGTTACAAAATGCACAAGTGATTGCATGTTTATGAGGATTCCAGCATTTGCAATAAGTATAATGTGACTATAAAATCCTAAAAAACTTAATTCCACCTGAGACTCTTAAGCCTATATTTATAATAGTAAAAGTAAAACTACACCCTCCAGAAAGAAACCTTTTCTTGTCGTGGCAGAACAGGTTGAAGGGGTCACATTCAAAATTGGTCCATAGTACTTCTGCACATACGCAGACAAAAAAAAACAAAAAAACAAATGCACATAACCTTTGTTATGTGTGAAATATGACCAATTCTTGATTTGATGGCCGCCTCTACTTTTCGCTATGCTGTTGATTTGGCATGACATTGACAATGTCAAACAGCTATTTATCGCAAGCATGAGGAAAACTGCCATTTGGATGGCCCACAAGTGTCTTCGATTGAATGGGGGCAAACCAGAGGTTCTTCTGTTTGGTAAAGCCCAACTGTAGTGCTTGAATGACCGGTGGCTGGCCAAACTTGGTCCTGCCCCTGTGCCCAGCAGAACAGCCAGGAATCTAGGTATTCTTCTTAATGACACTCTGCCCATGAAAGACCAGATAATTTCACCTATGGCACTTGCTTTGGCATACTGCGGCTCCTTAGGAAAGTCTTTCAGTGGCTTCCTTTGAGTTCTCGAAAGACACTCATTCAGGAAGTAATCATCAGCTGCTTGAATTACGGCAATGCCCTGTTTCTCGCTATAAATGAATCCATTGCAGCCAAAATGCAGGTAGTTCTAAACACTGCCACCTGCATGGTCAACATCCTGCCTCCACACACACCATCAGTTTTCACACTTAGAGCCCTTCACTGGCTCCCCATTAAGAAAAGAACACTCTTTAAACTCCTTTGCCTCACTTTCAAATTTTTGTCAGGCTTAGGTCCAAAATATCTCTGGGACAAACTTACTCCATTCCTCCCTGATGACAATCTAAGATCTAAAAATCAACTTCTGCTACATCCTCTGTGCATTCGTACGTCAAAGAATGGTGGCCAGGCATTTTCCTATCTCGCCTTGCACCACTGGAATAGGTGCCCTCTTCGTGCATGTCCTAGTTTTTCTGGTTTTAAAAAACATCTTAAAATTTGACTGTTCTAACTAGTTGTTTCTCTCTCTTCTCCTGCCAGTATCAGCGCTGAGTCATTGCTATATCAGGAGCCAATTCACATAGCATAACTTAACAGTTAACTTTTAATGAATGGTCCCTTGCAATAAATCTTTGGAAATGTAAAGATATAGTAAAGAGATTTTGATAAGATCAAACAATCTCTAAACCTTGGTCTAGCAATGAACGGACTCAAATGATTTCTGCGAATACTGGATTTGTGAATATGTAGGATACCATAAAACAGATACAACGCATCAGCTGTATTCTATTTCTGAGGCAGGACAATCCTATAGCCAGAAATCCTCTCAGCCTATGTTTTCTTTATTGGGATTTTCTGTTTTACTATATCGTGCATAGTTCAAGTGACATTTCTAAATAAAAAAACAACCTAATGAATAATGACAGATTGTCAAGCTAAAAGGTATTTAATGTTCTCTCAGTACCCACGATGGTCACTTGATCTAAAAAATGTGCTTATGTACGAGAAAAACACACAAGATTTATTGTTTGGTGAAGCTCAACATTATTTCAATAATGTAATGTGATTTTTCCAGAGATGCATTCTGGCATGAACTTTACTTGGATAATTCTTTGAGTGTTCTTTGACAGTTTCACACATTCTCCCCGACATACCACCCTGGCCTGCAGAGCAGACTGATTCCAGCTAATTTAAGAATCAACATTCAATGTCAAATTTACAAAGTCGGTGACATACACAGTGGGACTTAAGTCCAGCTTCCTGAAAACAAGTTGCCACTAGTTTCTGATAGAAGTCGATAATGAATTGAGAAAGGGTAACTGTTAAAAGATAATTTTTCCAGAATTACAATGAAATCCATTACTATATAGGTCATCATGCTAAAATAATTGCACTTTAACAGTACATTGAATTTTAATTCTACAGTCTAGGTGAAGAACCCCCATTTGTATTATTCGCCTTCCAAGAATTTTCCCGTTATTGTTACATCCCAGTCCAATTTCAGACACATTTAAAAAGAAAAAAAAAAGGTGAACCATGGTACATTTGATGTGCCTCTAGATAGTCCATCTGACAAAATTAGCCACAACACACAACCTTTATAGCCACTGCATTTCAAACTAAATTTTGCTTGGCTTAGGCAAGATACCACTTCTCTGATGGTTATCAATGCATTCAATTTTTAGAAGAAACTTGTACATACCCGTAAGATTTCTCTGCATATATATGCGATCCACTCTTCCTTGAGGGTGTTCCCTTTTGTATTCTTAATTAGATCCGTGACCGATCCCGCACCGCAAAACTCCATCACCAGCTGTCAAGAGAATACAGAAGCAAAGTTCACTATTTCTACTTTGTGCATCTCATCAAATTCAGTACCATACAACATATAGGGAACTGGTACTGCAGCCCTCATTGAATGTATCTGATCACTGATTAGGCTCGAATTGCAGCACAGCAAATAGTCACAAGTATCATGATGCCTTGGAGGAACACAGAGTACAATACATAGAAGTACATACAGTTATAATGTTTCAGCATTTCACCTACCTTTTGAACCTACAATTGTCTCAAGGACTACTGGCCATGCTTATGCTACTGTTGATTATTAGGAATTGTCATAATACTCATGCCATCTGCTGATTGATATACTATTTTATATCATTTTCTTACACCTACATATGGAATGTGTTGATAATCTTCATAACTGAGCATAATGTACACATTTTAAATGCTTTATGCATTGTGAATTAGTCTGTATAATTAAAAAAGAAAAATAAGTCTCAAAAAGGAACTTGAGTGGTGTCGAAGTATAAGGCACAATTCCTTCTTTCAACTGATTCTGCTTCTCAAGCAAACCCTATTCCTAAAACATACAGAATGTTTTCTTTGACTACAGCAGCAAGACATGTTGCATTCTATTTGCAATACTAAAACACAGTTGTAATCATTTAAATATGCCTTCCCAGTGCACTTTTAACAGATAGCAATCATGTTCATGAATGTGGAAAACAGTATTGTATTCTCTCTGGGAACATCCAAATACAGCCCCACTGAAATGAACGGCTGTTGTCATTTGCATTCATTACATCATGTCACATATCTAAACACAAGAAATGATGCATTTATTCTGGGATGTGAACATGTGTGGCTGAAATTATTTTGCTTGCAAATATCAAGCTCACTAGAATATTGAGGAGTCTGAGTCTACCCTTCTTTCACATCTTTCATGACTGCATGATGCATCATATGTAAATTAAGCTGTGTAGCTGATAATTAAGATATGCTATCATGCACTATATGAGAATAAACACATTCACAACCAATGCTATTCTGTGAGTATTTAGGCACTGTATACAGGATTAGCTATAATGGTACATATTATGTGGGTATCCTTCATGTTTGCTATCTGCAGGTTGCATGTAGGGATGCTCTTTCGATGATCAGTAGGCAAAGGTTCTAACACTAACATACAGGTCTATTTATGGATAGATTAGTTGTTACCCCTACTGCAGAACATATCAATTTAAGATTGTGACAAAGTGCTGACTCAAAAGGTCCATGATTCAGGCTGTAGTCAAGTCACCAGAACGTACACACATATGTCATTCATCCACAGGACAGTATGTACATGATGGATAATAAATGTTATAATTTGAGAAATCTGTTCTGTAACGTGTTGCTATTACTGCTCCTACTATGTTACCTACATAAAATGGGTTTATATGGTTATGTACAGGAAAAGAAGCAACACTTTAGCAGCTGCAAATCCAGTTTCATGTAAAATAATTACTAAGTATAATAAGGGCTCCCGGTTTAATGATATTTGTTTTTTTTTGACATTTCAGTCTGTATTTATAAATATTTCGTTTTTGGCCAACTTATTGGTATTTATCCTACTTATTTTGATATTTAAGAATAAGTGTGGTTTTAAAATGGCAGATTCCCGCATTTAAACATGCACTCACATTTTCGCGTTTTAGCAAATTAAGCACCCAAATATAACAAAACACCAGACCGCATGTACATATTAGCATTCATTTTATCCTGTTTTATAGCTCCCAGTGGTCACTACCAGCAAAGCTGTTGGCCTTGAATTCATGCAGAACAGCATGGAGAGTCATTTGGGGGTGTGTGGATCATTTGACTTGTTTGGCTATAAATGGCTTTAATATACAACAAAAATGTAAAAAAGCAAAATGAGATGTCTTACTGAGTTACGAATACCATAACCATTTATTTTGCAGCGAGGCAGTGAACCAAAAACATATATGAAGGGGGCTCAGTTGTCCTTGGTTGATTTAAAATGTTTCTCTATGATGATGTTGCCAGTGTGG
Organism: Lissotriton helveticus; assembly: GCF_964261635.1. NCBI lineage: Eukaryota > Metazoa > Chordata > Amphibia > Caudata > Salamandridae > Lissotriton > Lissotriton helveticus. Next base: position 91,307,086 of record NC_136072.1, read on the forward strand.
TGGAATTTTTTCAAGATGTGTTCATATTTTCATCAGGGCTAGCTTCAATTAATCCAATTCACTTTTTTAGTGGTGGGGTACCGAGCCAGAGCTTCATCCTTAGTTCATCAAAACAGGGATTATTTCTTATCGTCTCCTTCAGGCAAATTTAATAGCCCAGTGATAATTGACATGCAAGAAAGTCCACTTATTGCCTGAGACAAAAACCAGCCAATTCCAAGTTAAAGGCCTACAGTGGGAGTGAAGGATTTAAACCGGTCACAAAGTGACAGAGGCCTGCTTAATGGGTCCTAGGCCTCAATATGGCTTCACAATGACCCAGTGGACCTAAAATATATTAAAAAAAGGACCAACGCCTAAGGCAGATGAAATATTTTTCAAGGAGGCATACAAGACTGCCTGATATATATGTCTGATTTCACAGGAAATCAATGTGTTAAAAAAATCTTGTTCATTCCTAAAAAATGTAAAAATGAATTCAAGCTGAAAACTGATTTAACCAAATTCATGAGAAAAATCTGATTGAAAACGTGTCCTTTAAACATGTGTACACAAGGTTCAGAAATTGAGAAACAATCTAAAGATTGTTTCCAGAGATTATTTCCTGCCCACAGATAATTAACCTAAACATTGATTTTATAAAAAATATTGATATTGAATCACATCACTATATTATCTGATTAAAACAATTTTAGCATACAAATATGATGATACAAGAGTTGAAAGTTATAAATAAATTTGCAAAAAACTCTACTACACTTCACTAGCAAGCCTATAACAGTGGATCACTCGAAATTATGAATACTATTAGCTTTCACAAAGAGGCTATTTGCCAAATAAGTGAAGAAAATACATATAAGGTATTAAAAAATAATATTTCACTTGACATTAAAAATATTCTTGAACAGATATTGACTATGCCATTGACAATGGCAGTGTCATAAACAAAACTTCTGACAAAGTGATTATATCAGTATTTTGTTTGATGCTTAAAATTCATAAGGATCATAATTCTCGAGAAAGACTTCAGGAATACATTTCATATCACAACAATTTAGAAGCTATACCAAAGTTAACACATTATAGTTGAGCAAATGCTCAATATTTTCGAAGTGCAAAATCTATAAATTATGATTACCCTTGGATTATACTAAGGCATACTAAGTCAAGGCCAACAAGGTATTTCCTCTAAAACGGTTAGACTTCCTACTGTACCATTACTATTTTATATTTGCAAATGTAGAACACCTACAGTATGCGTAAATGGCCATAGGATTGCAGGAGACAGCTTGAAAGGGAAATATCTATATATAAGATGAAGGTATTAACAACAACACTAAAATTACACATTAGGCATTGCACAATGTTATACAGTTTATATATATATGGAATTTGAAAAAGGTACTCAAGAAGAACTGCGGGTATTTTGCCAACAATTAGAGGTTGAAAGGTCAATTCAAATTTTCTTTACATTTTAGAAATTTAGAAGTACATCACGTAAACATACAAGTAAGGTTGTCAATAAGGAAAATGAAGCATGTGTGTCAAACTAAACAGAAACTTATTTCTGTTCATCCTCAATTTTTTTAGACTCCGATTAATTCAGGGTTTATCATACAGTCAGAGGATCAGAATAAGAAACACAATGCCCGAATACTCAACAGTCCCAAAACGTTTTCAGTTTACCAATTTAGGGCACAACTCTATGATAATGAAACACTTTGAAAAAACATATAAGTAGGCTACAACACAAAAAAACTTAGGGGCCCATTATGATGTCGGGCGGATTGCCTCCGCCAGGCTGGCCGTAGCCACCGCCGGCCTGGCGGAGGCAATCCGCCCGACATCCATTCCCGAATTCCCCCCACCATATTAGCATGGCAGGGGGGACCGCGGCGGACGGAAAGACCGCCTGCCGCTTTTCCGCCCCGGTCACCTTGGGGCCGGGGCGGAAAAGGAATAATATGGTGGCGGTGTCTATCAGACACCGCCAGCCATATTACAATGGGCATTTTACAATCCCTTTCCGTGGCGGCAATGCCACAGAAAGACATGCGGTCTTTACTCTGGGGTCCCCTTTGGGCCCCCAGAGTGAAGGAGGGGTGGGGGCTGCACACGGGGGGGTACCTGTTTTACCCCGCCACATTTGCATAAACAAGGCGGCAGGGACCACGCGGTGCCTGCCGCTTTGTTTATGCAAATGCTGAAATGCATTTCTAGCATTGTGGCGGGCAGTGCTGAGAGCACCGCCCGCCACCATGCTAGAAATGCAGGATGTGCCTAATGCCCCCCACAGGACCCCCGCCCTTATGGCGGGTGGCCACAATCCCCGCTAGGATGACGGGCGGATAAAGTCCGCCCATCATCCTAATGGACCCCTTACTGTTCATAAAAAGCAAATCTGAAGAATATATCATATTTGTACAAACTATGTTCATCTCTGTCAGGAGCAGTAAGAAAAAATAGTTTAAAAAATAACTTCCTAATTCAGATCCCCTGCAGGAGGATATGATAAAAGAGGAATGTAAGATTGTTAATATAATACGAATTTGATAACATTTCTAAAGCAGATTTAAACCATGGAGCGACAGATTATATGGACAGGGAAATGGAATGGATTTTATCCTTGCCTAAACTTTATTAACTTTAACTAACTTGTTAAGTTTGATACAAAACGATGCCCTTGTGAAAACTACTATATTGTCCATGCCTGTCAAAGAGTAGTTTAAGGAATACATATCAAATATCAGGAAAACTGTATCATTCTCTACAATTGCAAGACATTTTAGAAAGGGTTTTCCATAAGTATCTAAAAGAAGGTTTCAAATTATTGATCACTGTCTCCTACTGAATAGAGGCAGCAATAAAAACTTTAATCACAGAAAAATTCATTTTTGATAAGTAAGCGAAATTTGTCCTGTCTGAAAGAGATGAACTACCAGAGGGATTGTATGGGTTTCCCCAGAACAATTCTTTTTTAGCACCCCAATAAATACCCCTAAAGGGGAAGAGTAATATATTACAACTAACTATATTCTGGTAATGACTGTATAGGAGTAAATACAATGAAAAAGGAAACTGGACAATCGCCCCTCAAACATAACATATTCATAATCATGTTGAGATGCACATGCTCTCAGTAGATTTACAAATCGTTCAAAGTGCTATAAATAATATTGGATGTTTGAGGTGTCATTAGCAGAGAGATTTACATCCAGAAGAAACACAGTATGTACACAACAGTAGGCACAAAGCAAAATCTGAATGGTGCCTACATAGAAAAACATACAGAAAAAGAAACAACAGTTCTGGAATGTTCACAGACGTTGAAACAAGGGATCTACTTTACTAAAGGACTAACATTTGGAAAGATCTAGGTTACAATCAGAATGAGGCAAGTAAGTACTGCTTCAAACTATGAATATTGACAGCAGAGGTAATAGGTCTGGGCTTAATGTGCTGGCGCTTACAGTGTCCGCACATTAGAACAAGACACATTGGAAGGGAGCAGCCAGGAGATGGTCCGAGAGGACTATCATTGGAAAGTTGTTTACCAGATCCCACAAAATCCCCATGACTTGTGGAGTCCCCCAGGGTTTTAAAGTGTCTTTTGTCTTCTTCAACTTCTACATGGAGCAATTTGGTTCTCTACTCATAGATATTCACAAATGTGCTAATGATGCACAACCCTGCTTGAATGTCTCCTCTGCTGCAGACATCCAATGTCTCAAATGCTACCTGCATGTCATCCAGACCTGGATATTAAGCATCTACCTGAAGCTCATCCTAACAAAGACAGAATTAAGACAAAAGTACAAACCTAACTCACGGATATGAAACTTGACTGCTTTGAAACCAAACATTCACCAAATGTCAAGGAACTTGTGATACACCGTGGATGCTAACCTCACCCTCAAGAAACACACTGCCCAAAAAAACTAAGTTGTCCTGGTGCTAGCTCTCTTCTAAAAAAAGTGAGACTGTATCTTCCACAAAGAGGCTTAAGAACTGTTGTTCAAACTCTCATACTGTGAATTATTGAGGAGTGTAATACCCTGCTTCATGGCATCCCCGACTCCACACCTGGACCTCTTAAGGGCATCCTACATGCTGCAACACATCTCATCCAGGCCCTGTAGAAATGTAATCTCATCACCCTCAACCTGGTGAAAGTGCATTGGCTCTCCCTGCTATCCGCACTATCTTTAAAACCACCTGCATCATTTACAAAGCCATCGTGACCAGCGCCCCCACTTATCTTGCAGACAAGCTCACCCCTCTGGTGGTTCTCAGCACACCTGCAGCCAGGACACCATCAGACTGCAGACTAAGAAGTGCAAAAAAAGAAAAAAAGAAGAAAGCAGATGTTTTCCATCTACACACCCAGAATATTGAACAACATCCTTGTATCAATTAGGACCACCCTGAAGCTTCTCCTGTATAGGATGCAGACTCACAGCTTTAAAGAACACCACATCAAAATGTATTAACAGTCCACACCCCAGCTACCTCTTCCATCACTCATTGGCTTTATGCTTGCTAAAGTAATACCATAAACATACATACATACATACATACGGCATAACGCAAAAATGCCCAACAGGTCTAGTTATATTACTTCTAATAATGGAACTATACAATGTAAAAATAATACAAATGTACCCAAGAGTCATTTTTTGTGCAATGCTTGTTTTTGGCCATCATTGAACGTAAATAATTCAAAAAGATTGAATAAACCAAGTCCAAGAGAAAGCAGGTGATAACACTATCTTGCAGCACCTTTCCTTCTATCTATGACAGAATAATATTTATTGCAACTGCTCCCTCCTGAGTTCGCCATCAACTTTTGCAGCAATATCAATAAAGCATTCCTTTGCTATCAGATAACAGTTTATGCCTTTCTCAGGAAATGTGCAGAAAAGGAAGCGGCTAACCAGGAATGCAGGGGGTTCCATGAATCATGTACGCCCAATTCACAAAGGGATTTTCGCTCAAACATACCTTTACTGCGGAAGACTGCTGGACTTATGCCTCCTAGGTATTCTCAAAAGGATACGTTGCATTCGTAAATCCATTTACTCATAAGCAACTTACACCAAAACAGTGTATAACAAGCACTTGCAATACAATCGGTCTCGCCTTTAGGACCTTATATGTATTTAGCTATGCGGCACATTAGCCTGGGTGCTGAAAAATCTACTGTTCTTTATCATGGTGGAAAGTAAAGACTAAACTGCGTAACATGCCAGGTATGGCAACACATGGAGAGAAATATTGCCTTTCAGCGGGAAATGGTATAGCCCAAAGCTCTGTTTTTAATATAAAATCAGGGCCTTTGGTGGTCATATGACTGAAAATACAAGATTTGAAAAAAATATTATTGTCTACGGGTGCTCATGGAAGACAATTTCTATGGACTGAAATCTAGAGAATGCAAAAGTGTTTCTGGTATTTTACTGACTTCTACTGGTCGTTTTTTATTAACAAAGTTAAATAGAGGCAGTTGAACCGAAAAAAAGTCCCTAGGAGGAAGCAGACAAGTCCTAGGGCTGATCTCCAGAGCCCACAAAGTACGTACACATATAAGTATATACTAATATATAAGGATATACCAAAGTATATACAAGAGGTCTCAAATGCTCGACCTAAAAATGTGGAAGTACCTGCCAGGCAAGGGGTATTTAGTGCGCAAGGGGAGCGAGTTGGGTGTTACAAGTTGTAGCTAGTGGAGTAAATTTGTGAACTCCAGTAAACACAGCATTTTGTGAGCATTTAAAAACTCCTCTGTAACATTTTTTTGTTGCAGTTTTATACAGCGCAAACTCGACCCGAAGGTATGACAGCACAATACACGAGCACCAGTTGCATTACAGACAGGCACAGATAGTTGAAGGGTTATTACGAGTCTAGCGGTCATAAGACCACTGGGTTCGCAGTGGCGGTGGTCCATCTGCCGCATTACAACTTCAAAATCCATTGCGGCAGATGACCACTAGCTGCACCGGGGAACAGTCATTCCTTGGCAGTGGCAGAACTGCACCACAATGGAAAATGCTCAGCTGGACTGGCACAGTCCCGCTGAGCATATTACAAGTTCCGCCACCACCAGCCATTTCATGGCGGGAGCCCCGCCATGAAAAGGCTGGTGTTGGAGGAACAAAGGGGGCCCTACAGGGCCCCCACCCCCACCACAGGCAAATATTCAGGGGAGCACAACGTGTGCCCCCTGTCTGTATTCTCCTAAAGTTCCAGTATGGCATGGGCGTCACATCACCATCCATGCCATGCTAGAACTTTTTTCCGTTCCCATTGCGGTGCCTATTGTCCAGGCACGGCCATGAGAAAGGCGAAGGACGGTCCACGAGTTCAACTCGCAATATGGCAGGCAGTCCTTGTGCAGCTTTGGCCTTTCCCATATGGAATTGTACAGTGTGTACAGTTCTGCATTATGCAATGTCCATCTCAAGCAGTCATAACAATTCCAGGTGTACACTGCAAAGGTTGTGTGAATTGCCAAAAAGTGTAGAAGTCAACAGAATTTTTTAATGCGCGAGGGCATTTTGCATGCAGAAAATGAAGCAATCGAGCATGGCTCACAATTTATAATGTCAAAATATGCAGATTGTGTTCCTGAATCTACAGATGCCACTTCGAAATGCAGAAAGCCTGCACACATGCACAACCGCATCTATTCACACACTTCTCAGCAACATTTTAAGCTATGTACATCTAACAGTTCCCTGCACCATATTTAAAGCACATCTCTGTATAGACCAAACTTCAAGACACACACTTGCCACCAAGCACATGAAAGAGGGCCAGGATTCAGAGTGGACTGTATTACAAGGCTTCATCAGGAATATGAAGCACTGAAGCAATTGGAGTTGTGCTGATTGGTCTACAGTGGTGAGGGACCAGAAGAGGTGGATCATTAGATGTTCCTAGAGGAGTGGCCATTCCACAAGACGCCCAGGGTCGTAATTTTGTGTTATTCACAGAATCACAGACATTTGCGAGGCCTTTCCCACACTCTTAGGACCTAGCCATAAGATTTGCTTAAAGTGTGCAAAAGGACTGGTTACACCTCCATTCCATAAGGGGGTTTGGGGGCAAAGGAAATCACCACATGGAAAAGTAACTTCCTAGTCAAGCAAGACATACTCTTGGCATGTGTGATGTTGAGCCCATACGCTTAAACTGCATTTATATAGCGCTTACTATCCCTGACAAGGCGCGTTTGGTTAAGGCCAGGAAATGTATGAAAATGTTCAAATTCCACGCAATTTGCCATTATCCAGTGAGAATCAGGAAAGATCCATACGTCTACGGTTTACCTAGGACTAAGCCTACACATCAGAAGTGTATCACTTTTGGTGAATCATGAAAAAATATAGTTTTTGTAACTTGCTTGCAAAGCAGCTCTCTCATATTTTAATATGGGTGGCAGTGCCATCTTTTTTCTACATCTCAGGCACAAAATGTGAAATCAATTATCCCAGAACATAGGGGGGAAACACAGGAAGGTTCCTATGCAATGCTACTGATAAATGAAGGATGGGAACCTAAAATGTACACGGTTATTACCTCACAGTAAGTTTTTGTTGTAAACATAAAGAAAAGAAACACAGCCGACCACTGCATCGGATGTATGCCAATCTAGTCTCAGGACACCAAAGGGCCCAAGTACTGGCAGGGGTAGAAAATTACCCCCAAAATAGCAATCGATGTAAACTTCTTTGTTGCATCCTTGGGTAACAACACATCCAAAATATGATAAAATCTGTGAAAAAGAATGTTTCATATTTGAGTAAGTTCAACAACATGATGGTATACAACGAAGGCCGCCATTGGTGCAACAGCTGGAGTCACACTGGGGCACGGTGCAGTCGCGTAGCAAGTTCAGGTGGTACCCGGTGCGGAAAAGTTCTTGTCACCCCGGCTTGACAATATTTTTGCATTTTGTCAAGCCCCCGACCCCCCCCACCCCTCAGTGATGACACTGGTCACCCCCGGCTTGACAAAATGGCAAAAATATTTTTTTATAAAACATATCTTTGCCATTTTGTCACCCCCCACCCCTTCTCAGTGATGACACTGGTCACCCCTGGCTTGACTAAATGGCAAAAATATTTTTTAATAAAACACATTTTTGGCATTTTGTAACCCCCTTTAGTGATTACACCCGGGGCAGCCCGCACCCACCGCACCCTCTTCCTACGCCACTGGGGCGATGGGGTCCACTGTATCCAAATGTTGCTTGGATTACAGCCCCTGCCACCTTTACTTTGCCACTGATCGAGGCCTCATAGAGAGATAAGCAACAGTGAAACAGATAGGAGATGTTAATCACCTAAAGTGTTTCTCTGATCAAGGCAGGGCATGAGGATGCAGTTTTTTGCTTTGCCAGGAGACAGAGTTTCATCCTTATTGGACTACAGCAGGATTTTATTTATTTCATTTTTTTGCATGAAATATGAAATCACATGATGTCTTTACTTTTCCTCCCAGATACAATGCAGCATCCAAAGCACATTTGTACAGCCTTGGGTCTCGCCTCAAATGCACATGACATGGCCACAGCTCTCAACCTGCTTCATGGTGTCAGGCATCAAATATGTGCAATGTCCCACATGCCTTGTGTGTCTCAGTGCAATCCTGATCAAGAAAGAACAAGCATTGGTAAATGAATTAGGTTTCGCCTATGTGATTAATAATAAGCATTTTTTTGTTGCAAGCTTTAGCTTGCTGAGTAGTAGTACAATATAAGTTACAGAAAGTTTGTTAAAGTGTTACAACTTGTTTATGTACAAAAAGGCAATATATTGTGCTGTTACTAGTGGTACAGTGCGGGTAAGTAATAGTAACATTTTAACCACTTGACTGCTCCGAACGTTCCGTGCCAGTGCGGAACGTTCTATTGAGCGGGCGGGGCGCGACAGCCAACAGACGTGCGCACAACTACAAAGATAGTGCACGCGACAGCCGTTGGCCGTCAGAAGCAGCCATGAGGTTAAAAAATGAAATGAAGCAGGGAAATAATAGAATTCATTGATGAAATAGCAATATTATGTGTTTAGAGGGGTTGTGACAAATGTTGGGCCTGGTGCCACTGTACCTGCTGCACCATTCAAATCATGCCCCAAGTGCCTGCAAGATAACTGTATTTGTGACTGCCTATTTAGTAATAAAACATAGCAGTTATTGGTGTTTATAGGAGTTATGATTACTTTTGGCCCGGTGCCACTGCATTGTCTGCACCATTCAAATCATGACCCTACTGCTGGTAAGGTACCTGCACTTGTGACTGCCCGTTTAGGAGTACAATATTGCAATATTTGGTGTTTAGCGGTGTGCTGACAACTTTTGGCCCCAGTGCCACTGCATACGCTTGGAAATTTTAAGAATCAGCTGCGCTGCTGCGTTCTGTACCACCTGGACCGAATTAAGGGAGATCACATTGATGTCGAGGTATATAGCGTAGCAAAAAAACAGCCAAGAGGTGACCGAAGCAACAATGATTGACTGGTGTGGTTTGGACTGAATAAGAGGCAAAACCTTTCTCAAAATCCTCCAAATATTAAAACAAGTACTAACCGTGTGGCTGACCTGTGCATCAAAGATATAACCATTGTCAAAGATGACCTCCATATGTTTTGCAGTCCTAACCGGGACAGAGAGAGAGAAACACAGACTGCTGGCCACCAGGAGTTTGACCGGATGGAATTCTGCAAGCCAAATGCCAGCACTTCAGGCTTGTCTGCATTAATCTTCAGTGAATTGTCCTTCATTCAGCAAGTAAAGCTGGACATACACTGATTGAACCTCTCAGATACTGATTGCAGATCATTCGAGATGGAGAAGATCATCTGCATGTCGTCCAGATAAGAAACCGAAGAACTGCACCAAATCGTCCAAGGGAGTCATACAAAGATTAAAAAGGGTGGGGCACAAAGAGCCCTGGGGCACACCACAGTAAGACTAAAGGCCAGGTTCCAAGGCCTCCACAGCTAAAGATATGGGCCCTGTTTGACATAAATGAATGGAGAAGCTGCAAGGCATTCCCAGCGAGTCCCACTTGCCGCAAGCGCTGCGCCATGAGACTCCTTTGGACGTGATATGTGCGCAATATAAATATCCTGACTTGACTTGACTTGAGCCATATGAGCCGGTTTCGAATGCCGCCGATGCGTTGAGCACTACCAGAATCGATGCTCGCCCTGATCAACCTACGTACGGATACAGTCAGTAACCGCAATAAGGGCAGGCTCAGTGTTGTGACCGGTGCTGAACCCATTTTGAGAGAGAGCCAGGATCTCCTGGGATTCAAGATATTTCATCAGTTCAGTATTGTGATGAGTTGTAGACCCGCTTCACAACTTTGAACAAGTAGATAGGGAATGGTTATATAGCACTGCACGAGCACTGCTGAAAACAAGAAAAACAAGTAAAGCAAATTAAGAGGGCTAGGGAGTAGAACGAATGAACAAGCATTTGGCATAGTCAATAGGTCTAGCCTTTGGGACCTTATAAGTGTTTAGCCATGCAGCACATTACCCTGGGTCCTGTGCCACCAGGGGTTGAAGAGCTATACAATTACCACACACTGGGTCATGCAGTGTGATTCAGAAATACATGCTTGCCCCAGGAAACATTTGACACATTCCAAGGCTTTTTATACACACACATAAAGGACAGTGCCTCGATGCAAGTCAACAGCACTATAACATTCTGTCGCAACTGCATCACAAGAGTATTAAACAGCCAATGAAAAAAAGCAGTGAAGCACTTTCCAATGGTGGAGACATCACATCCTTCCTCCCCCAGGCATCTACTCACTAGGAGCCCTTCTCCAGAGTTTTCCATTAAAAAGAAATGCTTGCACCATCCGTTTACCAGCAAGCCCCCAGCTTCACTCTTTGTCCCAGCCCCCTGGGTATAGGAGCACTGGACATAGCAAGAACAACAAAATGCTCCGATTTATCAGGTAGGGGGGAAAATAATGAATACACAGGGATGGTGTCTTTATCACTAACAGACATGCTAACTCACACTGTGACGCTGTGTGACACATGATATCAGCTCCCATCACACGGTCACACGGTGAGGAGCCGATATCGCACAGTGGCCGGGAAAATGAGCTAAAAACCACTGTAAAAAGTGAATTTCCAGACTTTGAACTGCAGATATCTATTAAGGGGTGTGAAAACGCCCCAGGAAATGGCACCAGCCTTAGCAAGCATTTTTGTTTTTGGAGGAGGGGGCTTTGGGGCATGGTGGGGGTAAAAGAGCCTTTCAGGTACTTCTTGGCACGAGGCCCCACCTATTCCAAGTCCCAACCCCTCCCCACAAGGTGAGATTTGTGTTCAAATTGGCAGGCATGCACTTAATCTCTGCACGCCTAAAAACAAAACAAATAACCTGACCTTGTGTAATGTAACTAGTGCTTCTGTAAAGCACTCAACTGCCTTCTGGTCAGTGGAGTTTGCGCTCTATAAAAATGCTCCCAAAATTAATCTGACCTTGTGTAAGGTAACTAGCATGCATGTAAAGTGCTCGAACACCTTCCGGTCACTCGAGTTCACATTATATTATGATAAAATGCCTCACAGTCCCTGGGGATCTGCTGTGAATGTGCTTTGAAATTAGAGATCTCAGAGGAGGACGACGACAGTAAGAGGCAGTGGGGCAGAAATGCAGTGACATGGGAGGAGGTGGGAAGGGCGAATACTGCTCCCATTTGTCAGGTAGAGGGACAAAGAGAGGAGGCATCAGCATCACTTAATCTCTGCGCATCTAAAACAAAAAAAAGTAACCTAACCTTGTGCAATGTAACTGTCTCTTTGTAAAGCGATTCAATACCTTTGGGTCAGTCGAGTTCGTGCTCTATAAAAATGCCCCCAAACATGTATCTGACATTGTGTAATGTAACCAGAGCTAATGTAAAGCATTTACACCTTCAGGTCGCTGGAGTTCACATTATATAATATAAAAAGCATCAGACAAAATGCGACAGGAGTTGCCCAAGCCTTGCCCTTAACTGTGCTGCAAGGTTGGGCTGCTAAAGGAATGCTAACTGAGGCTTGCTAAAACAAAAAGCAGCGAAGGGGGAGGGGTTCGGGGGTAATTCTCACACTTTGAAGTCAGAGAAAATAAAAGAGGCGATTCCGAAAACCGCAACTGAAGCATCTGACATTTCATCTTGGTATTTGAATGGTACGGGGAGATTAAGTGACAGGAGCCAAAGCTAAACCACAGAAGACAGTGACATGAGCAGGAATCAAATCAAATAATAGTCCCCCAAATGAACACACACACAGAACCGTATTGTTAATGATAATTGGGCAGTGCTCTGCGGGAGAAAACTAAACACAAAAATGGAGGGACAAAGAGGAAGGATTAACCACTAGAAAGCAAGCATTTTTGAACAACAATCGAATGAACAAGAAAGAAGGCAATGGGCGGGTTGCAAGTCCACAGAGTGAATACAGCAAGTCTTGAAGAGAGAGCATGCAGTGCCTAGGCTCAACCTAAAAAGGAGTGGGGAAATGTAACATGAAGATGAATGAAAGGGAAAAGATGGGAGCAGAGGAAATGAAGAAAACAAAAATAGAAGCCTGGGAAGGTAGGAATTATTGTTTGTGGGTAGGAGTGTAAAAAGGACTTGAAGGAAGGGAGGAAAAAGGATGGCTGCTGAAAGAGATTATTGAGATGGAGCATGAGGAGGAAAGAGGGTGGAGGGCGATGGTGATTTTTAGAAGGAACAAAATGTTTAAGATCTGAGTTTCTCTGACTCCTTACCGAGAGACAGGAAATTGGCAGAGAGAGTTTACGTGGTCTGAGCAGAGAACATTAGTCTGGGAAACAATTAGGTTTTAGTTTTAAACAATAACTGTCAATTAGGAATAATGTTTTTAATATGGAGAAAAGGTTCACAATATTGTCCGCTGACCATAGTTGAGGTGTCTCTAAAGGGTTGCATGCTACACCAATGGGAAGGACTCCATTAGTTTAGGGATTACTGATCTAGTACTGGAAACCACAAATAGCTTGCCTTAGGTTATAGAGATAATCTTAGGAAGGCATGAGTGTGAACGTGGTCAAGGGAAACTTGTGTGGTGGATAGGAAAGCAAAATAAAAGTTGTATAGTTTAAATGGCTTCTGATACAAATAGCACACTGATATGAAGTGTACTATACTAGGATGAAAAAGCCAAATGACTAAAGAACTTTTCTTTCCAACAGAAAAGGAATTTGAAAGAAGGCCAGATATACTTTTATTGGAAGGTAAAAACTAAGCACAAATGACAAACTACTTTAATAGGCACTTTGCCCACTTTGGAAATTTGGTGATTCATTGATATTGACAGAACCCCTGTAGGTAAAAGCATTTCAAGACCCTTTCAAACTGACTCATGCAGCAAAAAAACTAAGATTAGTGAAGAAAAATAACTGGAGAATGCAAAACAACATTGGATGTTTCGCCCCCCCCCCCCAAAAAAAAACACTTGCAAAACAAGACCACTTAATAAATCATATTTATGCCCAAAAAGGGTGAATGTGCTAAACCAGTGTGACGCCCTTCATCAAATACATTTTTGAATCTCTTCAAACTAACATAAAACAAGAACATACTGCACCGAAAATTACATTGTAAAGACTAAAGCACTTATTATAATAGCCCTGTTATTTACCACGCTAGCACAGCACCAGGTAAACAACTATGCAATGGGTTGCAGTATTAATACACCTTTCTGCAAACCACACCTTTGAATGGGTGATAATGTAGTTATACTGCACTTCCGCCCTGGTGTGGGGTGAAAAAGGCATCAGGCTCTTACCTGGTGAAAATTGTGCAGAGAAAAACTTTGTGTCTAATAGATACCTTGCTAAATCCCATTTTGAATGCAAATTCCCGTTACTGCATGGATCTGGATTTATGGAGGTTTGGGGATGAGGCCATAACTTAAATACATTTGAACGGCTACTGTTTTCAACACAATGGATACAATGTTCTCAACTTGGGCAGGCCACAATAGTCTGCAGAAGAACTTTCTATGTATTAAATTCATTTAGAGTGTCTCTTGGGATGATCAGAACTAAATCAACAATGCGCTTATTTCAGAAGATCTTTAGAGACCAAAATAAAGAATCAAATTTCACCTCCCATTCTTCAAATAAATAACTTTTGTGGTATCGAGTTCTTATGCGAGATCCCAGACATCTTTATATGTAGTTAAGTACCATGAAAACACAATACAATGATCAACACGTATCTCCATATCAAATAGTACCATTATGTCATGATGACAAATTTCGTTGGGGATCACACTTGTTAGATTTCACCAGCTCCCAAGAAGTCAAGAAGGACTGCCGGCTTTCAGAAGTAAACAAAACAGACTGGTTTTACCATTCACTCACAAAGTTGGCCCAGAGTTACAGAGGTGTTTGTAATCCCTAAAACCTTTCAGAGTAAAGGGAAAGAGCCACCCAAACACTCAGAACCAGTACACAAACAAACCTTTGAATTTTATAATAATTAGTATTTACTGTGTGTTAATTTTATGCAAAATGTGTGAATACAATTAGCATCATAATTTTGAATAACAATTTTTAGAGTGACTAAATTACAAACTTCTAATATTGATCATCACACATCTGTAACCAGCTAGCTTAAATAACTCTCATTATGCCCAATGGTATCATATTATCACTTGGTTATATTTTTTTACTGCCCCATGTAACACTACCGGCATACCTCTAGACCAGGAGGTACACAATTTAGTGTCCCAACAGATAGCATGCCTCTGAGCAAACCAGTTTCTCTCTCTGCCCCTCCTATTAAGGAGAAAGGATATACCCTTTCTAAGGAACAGGAGGGGTCTTGCTCACTTGAATACCTGTGTTTGCAACACCAGACATAAGAGAATGCTTACAACTGAAAACATTTCAAAAACGCTGAAGCATTAGTTAACTTTGTACCCCATTAGCAAATAATATGCTCTCACACTTCAGAATACTCTTCTCACAGCCATATAGAAGATGGGTACTTCTATAATAAAACTTAATAAAACAATTTCAATCAAATAGGAATAGAGGCTCAAGTAATAAAATGCAATGGAGATCTTCACACACTAAACATAGAAACAGGGGTATAACACAAAATACAGAGGTGTGCTTTTGTGTGCCCCTTTACGTTAAGGAAGCTTATGCTTCAAAGTAAATTATAACTGGGTTTGCAAACAGTTAAACATATTTGTCTGAAAACCTATGAAGGAGTGGTGGGTCAGATCCTCTAGGACCACTACATGGCTCTACAGATAACCAACGTACCTGTAGGGAAATCCCACCAAATAGACTTAAAGTGCTTTGAAGTTGCCTTTTGTTAGGGAAAAGGAGGAACTACAGACATTGTTTCTTCAATCTAGCTTGACATACCATAAAAGAACAAGTAGAATAGGATGAGCAACAATGATTGTTGGGCTAGTGAACTTATTTTCTCGGTTTACTGCCCATCCAAACACTAATACCTGGCGGACTATGTGGACAATTGTCTATGGTATGTGTCAGTTTTTATACAGTGAATTGTGAATGGCATTTTCAATTGACTGTGTATGCAAATACTTGGTCATTTTATATCTTTGGATACTGCTTAATAATGCAGCCTTGCCCAGTGCTCACAATGAGAATGACCAGGATAGTCTTGCTGATCTCACATATATGGTGCCTGCCCTGAGCACATAGACTGTTACAACAACAGAGTGGGTTTGAGAGAAAATCAGTTCTATTAGATGATATTGCTCTTGCTGTAAAAGTAATTTCAGAAACATTGCACTCAGCCTAGAGACTGAGGCATCCCTTTTACTCACCTCCATCTTTTTTGGGCTATAGAGTCCATTCTCAAGCGTATGTATTTCAAAAGTAGTTGTTCGTCCATTTACTATTTGTCAGAATCTGTCTTTGGGGGCCCATTACGGGCCCCCCTTCACAAGGAGGCATCCGAATGGGGCCTGTGTAGGTACCCAAGGTACCCCTCTTCCCAACCATGCACAATAATAATAATAATTATAATCCACATTTGTAAAGCGCATAATCACCCGTAAGGGTCTCTAGGCGCTGGGGGCCGTCGGGAAGATTAAGCGAGCTATTGCCCAGAGTCACAGGGTGCTGGGCTAATCTGCCGCCGGTGCCAGGGATCAAACCATGATCCCCAGATTCCGGAGTCAGTCGCCCGAGCCGCGGCGCCACACCTCTTCCTGGCAGGCACCATGGGGTCCCTGCCACGAGGTGCAAGGTTTTCCCCACCCACCCCTTTTTTCAACGGGGGCCTGTGTTCTGGTTCGGAACACAGGCTCCCATTGATGTCAATGGGTATCCGACCGAACGACGTTGGGAAGCATCGTAATCGGTCAGTTGGACTTGCAGAACCCGATTTGTTCCGAAACTTTTCCAAAACTGAATTGGTCGGATGAGTTTCCTTAGGAGATCGTAATCAGCCCCTAGTGTTTTACCTACTGTCAGTTCAAGAGAGGACTTGTTACTGAATCTAATCAAAGTTGATGGGGCTATTTTATGATAAATATATCAGCTTCATTAACTTCCTGATGGATCAGAATATCTCTGATTCTGACGTCTTTAATTATAACCATCGCTATAGAAAGTGGTGAGAGTTAGTGTTCTATGTATCCATATTATGATGGAGGATATTATGGACAAAAAACTATTCATTGAGAATGATATTTCCCCAATTAAGGTTGATCACTGATTCAAAGCAAGAGCTGAAGTCGAGAGAGTTCATATATGAATTAGTTTGTGGTGGCCATTTTGTAATCTTTAGTATGTTAAATCACTTACCATGGAGATCTTTACTTCCTAATCAATCACTCCAGGTATTCCAGATCTCCTTTGCCAATTCAACGTTTTTATGAGATTCCAGCTTGCAACCAGATTGATTTGGGGCATTCCAGCAAAGGATGTATTGTGATCAAACTTGCTTTTTGAACAATCTTGAATTTGATATGTGCTGGGCTGTGATGTTAAAACCCCTTTTTTCTGAATAATTCTTAAACTTAGATATATGGTTTATATTAACAATCATAGAATACAGCACTCTGCATTCAATATCAATTTTCATTATCATGTAGTAAATGTACTTGTATAATGGTATACCCTACACACTGACCAGTGAAAAATGTTCTACAGTGTGTTGATTGATTCTTGTATTAGATATTACAGGAGAAACATTGTTGTCAACACAAAGGCACATATACCTGCAGAACGATTGGCTACTTAATAAGGTATTTAATAATGTAATAATTCATGACAGTGTATTAAGCAGAATATTGAGTTTATGGTCTTGTGTTTGTCTTATAAGACCAGAGGTTATTTCATTTCACCTCAGAAGAAGAATCTATGCCACATCCTGTTGAGGGTGCTACACAGCACATGTGTCTTTTATCAATACTCTTGTTTGGTGTTTATAGTTCACCGATCCGAGCAAGGTGAGTGAAACAGGGAAGGCACATCAGTCAAGATATCCCAGCAGAGGAACCATGAGCCTAAGATTGCCCTTAGCACAGTGCTGAAAGTAAGGCCCTCTATACTGTAGATGGGCTTCTCCAACTCTGATTGTTCCTGTTGCAATATAGCATGTTCCAAAAACAGATACCTCACCCTTTTAAACTCCAGAAGATGCTGGGAATGACGTTTATAAAATATGTCAGCCCTGCCCATGCTGATTAAAGCTACCTTCACACAGGGAATCCAGGGAACTTTTTGCACATGACCGAGAGACAAACAGTCAGACAGGCTCAATCTGTTCAATTGAAACCCTTCCCCAATCCAAATCCTAATCCAGCACAGCAAGAGCCTAAGAGCATAAAGGTCACCAATATATCTTAAACCAAGCTCTTCATGAACAGAAAAGGCAGGCATGCTTGGTGGGACATGCAGGATATGTCTTAGGAACATGTTTTCTACAAGCTGAATCTTATCAGCCGAGTGAACTAATTAATATTATAGTTTAATTAGTGAATTTATAAAACTATAAAATAGATGGGATTATAATTACAAACTGTAACTATTTTGAAAAGAGAGCACTTTAAAAGAGACATTTTTATTAATGTTGAGTGAATGATAGGGTTGGTTACCGTGCTTCGAGTGCTCTTATGCCCTTACTGACTTGCACTTGTATAAATTCGATTTCTTTATTAAAATATGATTTTTTTTTCTAGAAGCCTCTGAGCAATGGGTTGCTACTGGCATTTGCAGATTAGGAATAAATATTGATTACGGTTATCAAATATAAAGTAGAAAAGAATACTTCATTGATCCCGTTAGTGATTCCATAAACAAAATTAAAAATAGTTTTTAAAACTAATGGTTCTATGACAAAATATTGAGGACAACAATATTGTGACACTAAAATATCATGCCTAATATATGGTCTACAAAACTAATTAACATAACAACTCAAAAATATTGCGGAACTTACTATTGTCAAAAAACATATCGAAAAGCTTCAGTATATATACACCATAATATGTAATTTATTTGTAATATAATAAATACAAAATAAATACATTTAAAAGAAATACGCTTGCGTACATTTACCCCAAGACACTACAAAAAAAAACTTTAAAATAAAATGTTAAATGTTAACATTTAAATAGTAAATATATAAAACAAATTAGAAAAAAAATAGAAAAGAATATTATAGTGTTTGTCAAATAGTTTTCAATTAATTAACAATTTATTATAAAGCAAAAAAGAAACTGCCCAAATCAATTAAATATTTCAAATAATTACTTATTAAATATTTAATTAACAAAAAAACTACTTATAGAACAAAAAATATTATTTAAATTACTTCCCACCCATTTCTACAACAAATTCAACAACCTGAATTAAATTATTAGGAACTAAACTATCGCAAAATGAAATCTACACATTAAAATCACAAAATGCACTTATATAACTAAAATAATAATTTAATTAATTAATTTACATAATTGATTACAAACTAAATACTTAAATATTTTAAATTGAAAGAAACTATAGTTTATAATTTAAGTAACTTCCCACCCAATTCTTCCAAAAACCCAGTGACCCGATATTACAATATAAATTACTAATTAAATGTAAAGAAAAAAGAACAATTACACCTTAAAACTTACAAAAGATCCTTAAAAACATTTAAAACTATTATAATGGTACTAATACCTAAAATTAATATAACTGATATATATTAACCTAATTAAAAGACATCTCGCGAAATTGCAGAAAAATCAGCGAAATCACGTTCGGGACGGATTTTCAAAAACTAGTACATGAAGCACTTACAGGGTTACAGCAGGTGCCCAAGTTGAAGCTAATTGCTTTGTAAACATTTACAAAATGGTTACAAGGAAATTAACTTCAACTTGGGCACCTGCTGTAACCCTGTAAGTGCTTCCTGAGCGGCGCCTCCAGAGTTGTTGCCTACTTGCAGCTATTCTCTGACCCTGCTCTGACCCTTGAAGCAGGGTCAGACAATAGTTACAAGTATGGCACAATGCTACAGCCTGTCACAAAAATTAAACCGCAACAGGAACCACTTACAGATAAGGAAGCAGGTGCCGGACTTGAAGCTCAAATTCAGTAACACATTAACCAGCCCCCGGTTGAGGCTGGGCAGGTGTGCTTTCTCCCCATAATCTACAGTGATGAACCAGAGGGTGCTGTGATGAACCAGAGGGTGCTGTGATGAACCAGAGGGTGGCAGTGGTGAACCAGAGGGTGGCAGTGGTGAACCAGAGGGTGGCAGTGGTGAACCAGAGGGTGGCAGTGGTGAACCAGAGGGTGGCAGTGGTGAACCAGAGGGTGGCAGTGATGAACCAGAGGGTGGCAGTGATGAACCAGAGGGTGGCGAACCAGAGGGTGGCAGTGGTGAACCAGAGGGTGTCAGTGGTGAACCAGAGGGTGTCAGTGGTGAACCAGAGGGTGGCAGTGGTGAACCAGAGGGTGGCAGTGGTGAACCAGGGGGTGGCAGTGGTGAACCAGGGGGTGGCAGTGGTGAACCAGGGGGTGGCAGTGGTGAACCAGGGGGTGGCAGTGGTGAACCAGGAGGTGGCAGTGGTGAACCAGGGGGTGGCAGTGGTGAACCAGGGGGTGGCAGTGATGAACCAGGGGGTGGCAGTGATGAACCAGGGGGTGGCAGTGATGAACCAGAGGGTGGCAGTGATGAACCAGAGGGTGGCAGTGATGAACCAGAGGGTGGCAGTGATGAACCAGAGGGTGGCAGTGATGAACCAGAGGGTGGCAGTGATGAACCAGAGGGTGGCAGTGGTGAACCAGAGGGTGGCAGTGGTGAACCAGAGGGTGGCAGTGACGAACCAGAGGGTGGCAGTGACGAACCAGAGGGTGGCAGTGACGAACCAGAGGGTGGCAGTGACGAACCAGAGGGTGGCAGTGACGAACCAGAGGGTGGCAGTGACGAACCAGAGGGTGGCAGTGACGAACCAGAGGGTGGCAGTGACGAACCAGAGGGTGGCAGTGACGAACCAGAGGGTGGCAGTGGTGAACCAGAGGGGGGCAGTGATGAACCAGAGGGTGGCAGTGATGAACCAGAGGGTGGCGCTGCTAAACTGCCCGGGAGCCCTGTGGGTGTGAGCCCCTGTGCTGCTGAGCTGCCCAGGGGTTTTGAGACCACGCGCTACTGAACTGCCCCGGGGCCCAGTGGGTGTGAGCCCCCATGCTGCTGAACTGCCCCGAAGCTCTCTCAGTGTGAAAATCATTTGTGCTCAATTGCCTCAGAGCCCTCTGGGTGTGAGCACACATTGTGCTAAGTGTCCCCCTGCCCCCAGTACATATTTACCTGTACCGCACAGCACCATGATGCTCTTGCACCATGAAGTCTGGTGCCTGGATGCTCCTGATCCGGGTAGGTGGTACCACCGTCTGGTGCAGTCAAAATGTAAAGTCATAACTTGCTACACAGCACCAATAAACATGTGTCCCCCCTGGCACCGGTATGCGCATGTACCAGGCGTGGAGCACCGGCATGCCACTGCACCCTACTGCCCAGCGCCAGCATATGCCTGTACGGGGCAGTTTAGTATGAGATGGGACAATTTCCAGCAGCAGCAGCTGCATGAGCCTGAACCCACTGAGCAGTATCAGAATGGCTTTGCACCAACACGCGCAGCAGAGCTATCTTGGACATCTGAAGGATTCTGGGGTCCTGTGCCAAACATATTTTTTCATCCATGAGTTTCCCGAGCGCCATCCCCGTGTAGCTCCTGTGACCAGGAGGCTGCTTTCTCCTCATCTGCTGCTCTGCTCGGTCTCTGACCCTTTATAAACAAGATGCATGTGAACTCACATAGAAGCCCCCCCCATTTTGCCCGATCCACCACACACTAGCGGTATGAAACGTCTTCCTGCCCGTCCCCACTATAATGGCCAGCTCACTCAAGGGACCTCGGTGCCTTCTGGCGCGCTGGCAAAGTTACAGGCACACGTGGTCACATATTTGTGCAAATGTCACAAAAATCCGTGAGTTCGCGAGGAAATTCACGAACTCGCTGACTTTTTTTGTAATTTCGCACGAATTCGCGGATCGTGAATTCGCAAATATTGCCAATACTTAGTTATGATTGTTAGCCTATTTCTAGAGCAGGAGTTTATATTTTTCCTTCTTTACAAACACAGACCTATTTAGGTGCCAAGCCAAAAATGGTAGGATTTAAACCTGCTAGTTAGTCATAAAACATACATGCCATATAAAAATCTATTTCCATCTATGACATTGTATGCAATAAGTGTGCACAGTCGTGCACATGCAAATCCCTCACAAAGGATGAGAGGTTAACATTACAAGGTGTGGTTAGGCTTGTAGGTTGGTGAAACACACAAGTTTCTGAACATTCACAGCTCTCTTATACTTTGCTCCTGTAAAGGAGCTGGACTAAATCCATATCAATGTTTGGAAGAGGAAAGGAACTTCCTCACTCTTTGGGGAAAATCTTTATTGTGTTGAAGAACAAAGCAGAACAATTAACTATACAATGACACACACATATGCTTGCTTGCTTTTCCCAATGCAGAATTGTAATGTGTTCAAAGTTCCATACTGGGAAAATGCCTAAGTACGACAAAGTCCCAGAATATCACCAATAGTACACCTGGAAAAAAAGGAAAAATGGTACACACAGCAGCGTATGTCTCTTTACTTGCCTTTCCATTATTTTGGGAAAAGGGCAGCTGGTGCTTGCTTCCTGGAAATTTAGCCTGGGGGAGACCTACTTATAATCCTATATCACTCATGAAACTTATGTAATATCTGCTGGCTATATGAGTCTCCCTAGAGATGATTGGTTTTCTACACACTTCCCTTTATATTTTAAAGTCATATTCAAATACATGTTTGTCAGCAGCTTAACCTGATGCGAATGAATGAACGAATGCAGCAGGCGCTTTTAAACGTCGTTTTTTAATATTTTTAAAGAACGATCTTGACCCAATTGATTTAATAATTGTGGAGTGCTGATATCAACTGTTTGCTTTTTTAAACTTACCTAACTGCTGTTGCTTGATCCCCCTGCTCCCCGGTCCACCGCGGCTTGTCTGTGCCGATTGTGTGGAGGGACAGGTCGGGCGCCATCTTGGTAGTCCCGGACCCCTACTGGACCGGAGTTAGCGCTCCAGCTCGGGGAGGGGCTTGTGTATCAAATAGGACCTGTTCAGTCAGTTCTGGGCGTTTGAGCGAGGTGGTGGCAGCGCCTTGTGACAGCGCTTGGGGAAAACAAACAAGGCGTGCAGACTGCGAGTTGAATCTCTTCTGCCCTCCTTCTCTGTACTGAACGAATGCAGCAGGCGCTTTTAAACGTCGTTTTTTTAATATTTTTAAAGAACGATCTTGACCCAATTGATTTAATAATTGTGGAGTGCTGATATCAACTGTTTGCTTTTTTAAACTTACCTAACTGCTGTTGCTTGATCCCCCTGCTCCCCGGTCCACCGCGGCTTGTCTGTGCCGATTGTGTGGAGGGACAGGTCGGGCGCCATCTTGGTAGTCCCGGACCCCTACTGGACCGGAGTTAGCGCTCCAGCTCGGGGAGGGGCTTGTGTATCAAATAGGACCTGTTCAGTCAGTTCTGGGCGTTTGAGCGAGGTGGTGGCAGCGCCTTGTGACAGCGCTTGGGGAAAACAAACAAGGCGTGCAGACTGCGAGTTGAATCTCTTCTGCCCTCCTTCTCTGTACTGAACGAATGCAGCAGGCGCTTTTAAACGTCGTTTTTTAATATTTTTAAAGAACGATCTTGACCCAATTGATTTAATAATTGTGGAGTGCTGATATCAACTGTTTGCTTTTTTAAACTTACCTAACTGCTGTTGCTTGATCCCCCTGCTCCCCGGTCCACCGCGGCTTGTCTGTGCCGATTGTGTGGAGGGACAGGTCGGGCGCCATCTTGGTAGTCCCGGACCCCTACTGGACCGGAGTTAGCGCTCCAGCTCGGGGAGGGGCTTGTGTATCAAATAAAGATGCCTCCTAGGACGCGCAGCGGTCGCGCGCAGCAGGCGCGCCGTCTGCGCGCCGAAGGAGCGCCAAAGGAGGGCCCGTCTGTGCCCGTCCGTGCCTCGGACGGGCCCAGGGCCTGCCAGTCTGCTTGTCAATCCCCGGGGAGGGCACTACTAGGGACACGCAAGTACTCGCGCTATGATCTCCTGAAACTCGCACCCCCCGCTAAGGGTTTGCCGTGCATACGTGCGGGTCCTGAATGTGCTCTGGATACCTGCCTTACCTGTGGTTTCTCTCCTCAACCATTCCCCCCCCTACGCTTAAATCGTAACGATACGATCACTAACATTAGGGCGGGTCTGATAAATGCCAGGTCGGCGGTGAAGCACACAGCTGAGATCTTTGAGCTTTTGGTGGACGGTCAGTTGGAGTTGCTGTTCCTCATGGAGACGTGGATGACCAGCTCCTCCGCTCCCTCTGTGGAATTGGCTGTCCCCAGGGGGTTCAAGATCACCAGAGTTGACCGTCCCTCAGGCAGAGGAGGCGGACTTGCAGTTATTTTTAAGGAGGGGTGGAGTCTTACCTCTGAGCCCCCGGTTGAGGGTGCAGGAGGTGAGGTCTTTCACTTCTCTATTGTGACTTCCCCCCCATTTTACCTTGGGTGGTTCTTTAATTTACAGGCCCCCAGGCCAGGCCACTCATTTTTTAGACTCCTTGGAAGAATACATTGTGCCGCGGGTCCTGGGTTTTCCTAAATTTCTTTTGGTTGGCGACCTCAATATTCATATGGATACTCCTGACTCTCCTGATGCACGCAGGCTAGGTGAAATCCTTGAGCTCGCTCAGCTAAAGCAATGGGTGACCGTACCGACGCATTCGGGCGGCCATCTGCTTGATCTGGTGTGTTCCAATTTCCCTATTCAATCGGTGGCCATTGAAAAAACAACCTGGTCCGACCATTCATTGGTTAGATTTATGTGGGAGATGGAAGAGCCTAGCCCTCCACTTCTTACCTGTTATTCCCAAAAAATTAATCTACCTCTGTTTAGACAGGCATTGCAAAAAACCCGTCCAAACTCGGGGATAATTTTGGATGATGCGGTTGGCGGGTTTAATGAGTGGATACGGCAGGCGGCTGCTGCCTCCACTAAGCAAACCACGCTAGCCAGAGCTAGACGCGCTCCCTCTCAACCCTGGTTTTCCCCTGACCTGAGGGAAATGAAACTGGGGTGCAAAAAACTCGAACACGTGTGGAGACGTGCATATAGCCCTGAGGCCAAATCTGCCCTACGATTTGCCCAAAAAGACTATTATGCTGCAATCAAGGTGGCTAAGGGGAACTATTATGCGGGGCGAATTGCCAAGGCAGATAACAATGGCAGGGAGATCTTTGCCATTGTTAAAAGCTTTGTTGCACCTGTCGCTGAGGCTGCTTCTCTCGTACCCTCGGCGCATTGGTGTGAAGAGCTGTCAACTTTTTTTTCTACCAAAATAGCAAGGATCCAGCAGGACCTGCTAGCTGCTCTCCCCAGTGACAGCTCCGCAATCTCCCCACTACCCTCCTACTGCCCATACTCGGGACAGCAACTCATTAATTTCATGCAGATTGAGGAGGATGTTGTTCTGCCCCTCCTTCAGTCCCTAAAATCTGGCTCTCCATCTGACCCATGTCCGGCCCGGGTGCTGTCGGAGGTGGCAGATTTGGTCTGTGATGAGACCACGCAGATAGTGAACCTCTCCCTGGCTTCGGGCGTTGTTCCTTCTGTTTGGAAACGGGCCAAACTTCTGCCGCTCCTGAAGAAACCCGGACTGGATGTGGCGACTCCGGGGAATTATCGTCCGATTTCCTTGCTACCGGCACTTACTAAAATTTGTGAAAAGGTAGTATTCCAACAATTGGAGAGCTTTGTGGAAACCTCTAAGGCCCTCCATCCCGCTCAATCGGGCTTCAGGGCTGCTTACAGCACCGAGACGGCCTTGGTGGAAATGACCGAGGCTATTCGGGACTGTTTAGACGGGGGTGGCAGAGCGGTCCTAATTTTATTGGACCTCTCTGCTGCCTTCGACACTGTCCCTCATGACCTCCTCCTCGGCCGGCTGTCGGCTGTGGGCATCGGGGGTGTAGTCCTGGATTGGCTGTCCTCTTTTCTATCTAATAGGACCCAGCAGGTCTGGCTGCCTCCCCATGCCTCGAAGCCTAAACCTCTGTGCACAGGTGTTCCGCAGGGGTCAACTCTTAGCCCCTTACTGTTCAATGTTTATATCACCCCCCTGGTTTATCTAGCGGAACAGTTTGGGGCTAAGATCATAGGGTATGCAGACGATACCCAACTGCTGTTTACCTGGCCCGATGCCGATCTGGATACATCCACGGTCCACCTGTGTTTGTCCTCTGTATTTCGCTGGTTAACGGAGGCCCAGCTGAAGTGCAATGAGGACAAGTCAGAGGTGCTCTTTTATGGCTCCTTTCCCCCCTCGTTCAAGAGCTCACTGTGGCCTTCTAACATTCCCGGCCCTAGTGAGATGGGGAGACCTGCCAAAAATCTTGGCATTTGGTTCACGGAGGACCTAAAATTTGAGCATCACATTAAGAAGCTTACAGGCACCTGCTTCGCCACTTTGAGAATGCTACGCAAATTCTTCCCCCTACTTCCTAGGGATGCGAGGGAGTCGGTTGCTCGGGCGCTCATCTTGGCTAGGTTGGACTATGCCAATGCACTGTTTAGTGGCATACCCGCCTATTTGGTGCAGCGTCTGCAAATTATTCAGAATGCGGCCGTCCGTCTATTATTTAACATACCTAGATGGAAGAGCGTGCGCGTGGAGATGCGCACGCTCCATTGGCTCCCGGTCAGACAGCGCATTATGTTTAAATCTCTGGTGCTGGCTTTCCGGGCAACCCATGATCAAGGCCCCATCTATTTGAGAAAGAGATTTGTCAGATATGTCCCTGCACGTACCCTGAGATCTTCTACTCTGTCTAAATTGTCTCTTCCACGTTTTAAACGGTTCAGACTTGGTGGTCAGTCGATTTCTGTGATTGTGGCCCGGGCCTGGAACGCTCTCCCTTTCCATCTGCGTTCCTTGCCAACAGTGGCTGCATTCAAAAAACATCTAAAAACTCACCTCTTCAAGAGTACAATCTGATGTGTTTTTTTTTCATTCTCTGAGTCTTGATGTCTATTTCTTTTTCCCTTGTCTCGCGCCAGGATACTCCCCAGTAATGGAGCGCGTTATAAAATGGTTTAAAGTAAAGTAAAGTAAAGTGATGCGTGCGGGCGGAATTCCGCCCGTACGCTGGGAATCTGTAAAGTGCATGTTACATGACGAGCTGGGCTCGTCATGAGCGTGCGAGGAGGCTACCTCATGACGAGCCCAGCTCGTCATGAGCGTCGAAGGGGTTAATACTCAAGCCCATACAGGGTCAGGCTGGGGCACAAAATAGATCCAAATAAAAGTGGCCCTTATTAGCGAATCAGATAGATTAAAAAGTGCTCCACATTTGCAAATATGGCAGTTTTTAATTGTTAAAGACACACCGTATAGGTGTTGTGCAAGGTATAGGAGACTGCATGCATTTGTGCTTGCTGCAGGCAAGGTTTGTGGCAATAGTACGAAATGGCCCACCAGACCATAAAACGGGCCCACAAACAGTCGAAAAACAACTCCACAGGCCAGCCTCTCGGGCACTGCCTGATTACCTTATAGGCAAGTCGGACACAAAACCAGACATTTAAAACATTTACAATTCAGGTAAGGTATACCCAATTTTCGGTTAAAATATAGCAAACTTTGCAGGTAAATGCATAAGAAATTAAATGAAGCACTATTGTGTCTCTGGTATCCTTCAAGAGCGTTCCCATTGAACAGAGTAGGAATCCATTCATCTTCTCCAGTGGCAAGTACCCAGTTTTCATAGTGTTCATGATACAGAGAGACTACAAACGTACAAATGAATCCTCTTTCTGACTCTACTCACCTACAATAATAATAATCAGGGAATTCTTTCTGTGCATATATACACATGGACAATCTGCAGAAAAATGTTTGGCTTTGGGAATTACTACAAGACACCATCACTGTGAGCCTAGGTCACGTGCATGTTTGGATGTCAAAGACAGCAGGGCACTGATTGGTGCTAACATTTAAATAGTACCAGTAAACCTAAGTGAAAGTTCTCCCTTTCAGGTGTTCCTCAGCACAATGACAGAAGTTGAAGCTCTGGATTGCTTTTTTTCTCAACACCACTTTCATTGTCATGCTATGCTAACCTGCAAAGTGAACCAAAACAACCTTAAGATGCCAGCTCTTTTGACCAAAAAATGTGGTGATGCACACATGCGCTCATGAGTTCAATGCAAAACTAATTGAAACTTGTCCACCATTTTAATCAAACCATTGCCTTCAGAAAAGTGTTTCAGATCAATAGCTACTGGAATGACTGCATCTTATACAGTTTCAATCTGTTTTTACAACTTTTAGATCAATGATACATAAAGAGAAAGCGTAGGCGCATAACGTTGAGCTCGGGGCTAGTCTTCACATCTGCACATCAATAGGTTCTAGCCATTGAACTTGACAAATTTTGAGTGTGGATCAATAGCATGCCATTTTCAAGTCCCTCATAAAGTTTAGATATTAGTTGAAAATAACCTTCCAAAACGTATCTATATTCAAAGAGAAAACCTGAATAAATCAATAGCAACACATTGCTAGTGTAATCCTACAGAGGTTTTACAATTGGCCATTGAAGAGGTTACTGCTCTAACAAATGGCAGTGTTACAAAATATAACTAATTTGGGTGACACCAACTAACATACAGTCATTTATAATTATGAAAACATTTAAAGTGCTCTAAATTTAGAGCACCATTGTCAACACAAACCTGAGATACGGAGCACCAGGGAAACATGTCATGGTAGCCCAGAAGATGTTATATATGTGCGCCCTATCAAATGGACATATTATATGTCGTCGTTTGTGCGATGGATAGGCATTTAAAGCAATTGTTTATGAGATAGCTTCAGAGCTCCGGCATTTACAATATTACAGTTTGAATGGTCGCGTTGCATTTACTGGATCTATAACGTGCCTCATGGAACTCCGTTTCTAAGTCCTAGATTATGGACAAGTCAATTAATTGTAATAAGTTCCTTAACTCCTCTTACCACAAATACCACAAATACTATTTGTTCGATAAACACCATCTCATGCAATTTTTACCGGGGTAAATTTAGGCTAAGCAGGTCAAATTTGCTGAAATCTACCAGGGGAAAAATTTCCAAAATCCGCAATATTATTCCGCATTTTAGGAAAATAATTCTAATTGGGTGCTATTATTATCACACCTGATAAATTCCGTTCCCTATGGTGTCAGCATAGATTGGGTGCACTGAATATAGCGTTCCTTTCTGTCCCGACCGTAACTAGGGTCAAAGCACTCTGTGTAAGAGGGCCCTGAGATTAGACTATTAGTTAAATCAGAACTTCCATAATTTGTTTTATGAGGAATAGATAAATACCCAATAGTGCTCTTAAGTTAACATTGCTACAATAAATTAGACATTTGAAATTGTCAGTGCGTTTCGCATTATATTATTCAAAATGTGTTTTGTCGTACTATTTTAGGTGAAAGGATACATGAAGAATAACTTTATTGCGCTGTATATGGTTTAGAACAATGGAATTCTGGTTCAATATTAACTTTTATGGTGTTTGTGTTCTACACGTGATCTCTTCTGTACTTCAAGGGTGTTGTGAAGCTGCCAACAGGCACTTGATTGGAAAATAAACCGAATACAGATCGGTTTATATGATTTTTCTTTTTGTGTGTTTATTATCATTTTCTCCTATTTTTCATCCGATGTTCCAAAATGTCTATCAAAAACCAAGTATTAAACTATCTTTTTTTTTAATGAAGAGCCTAAGATTACAGCAGCTATGCATTTTCCACGATTGAGGAAATTGAAGCTTTAATTTCACCTTTACTGTCATATTGTTTCAGTATGTGCTTAAACCCTGTCTAAACAATTGTTATTGCCAGGATGTAAGGATCATTCCTTCATATAGACTTGCAGTAAAACATTGTGAAACAATGCAGTTTACAAATAACTGGTGAGAGCGTAGGAAAACATTTATCAAGTAGCCCCCACCAAAAAAATCCTCTACTCTATATTAACAATCTGTTTGGTTTAATAAATCTCCAGTAGGCATACTCCTGCATCTCAGCAGTTTCCCAGTTATTTCTACAGCTTTTAGTCTGCACAAAAAGGTGTTATGGAAAGAAGCCGAGGTGCAGAGAGGTTTGCATCTGTGACTGTTGGCAGCTACTGGGTGACTAAAAGCCATATCATGCAACATTTTGATATTACACATATCATCTTGCTTTATATCCACACATGTGCTTGCTTCACTTCCTGACTTCTTATTTTTGGTGATGTTGCAAACTCTCAAAGTCAGACATTACACATTCATATGAGAAATCCCAAGGGAGCAAATTTCTGACTTTTTGATGCTTGGTTTTCTGAATTGAGTCTTTCGCCTCCATGGAGCCAAGTGTAATGTTGGGCATTTTTACAGCAAGTCAATTCTTTGGAACGATTAAAAAACCAGAAGCCATCAAATCCGATGCCATTAACTCAGTTCTGTAATAAGACATGTCTATGCAGAGAACATAAGGGAACAAGCAGTGTACATCAGTTCTATTTCTCCATACTGAGCCTTATTGTTTAAGAAACCCATATCTCTGAAAAGAAATACAAGTCTTTTTTGGACATTCAAAACAATAGGGTCTTTATGCCAAGAAGTATTTTAACACTTTATAGAAAATACTACTGAAGCAGGAGCATCACCAGCACAGGTGATTCATAATATGAGAATTGTGGGGTAAGGTGACGGCCCAGTTACAGTAATCAGCATGTGATAAGAAAGGGATGCAAGTCACTGAAATGCACCAGACAATACACAATCCAGTACAAAAGTAGCTATTTGACCAAAACCACACAAATTGCTGAGAGTGGGATTCCACCTAGATCTCCAGGGTCCAAAGCGAGCAATTAATGCACTGGGCAGGCAGATGCACTAAGATATGGTACATTCCTGCTCTCTCTCTGTGCTGAGGCACTCAGTGCAGCCAAGCATCAACGCAGGCACCACTGCACCATGGTGCAATGGTGACTCTGTTACAGATTGTTTTTGTACGTGAAGGAACATTTTCCAGCAAAAAAACAATCCTCTGAAGCTTTTTCCTACGTATGCTGCAAAATGCAGCACACATAGAAAGAGTAAAGAAATGAGGAGAAATAAACATATTTCTTTTCTCCTTGTCATGTCTCACCTCGGAAGGTGTAGATTTACTCCAGATTTAAAAAGCCACACAGAGCCACCGCTTTGCATGACGCAGTGGCAACGCAAAGGTTTTGTCATTTGAGCCATGGTCACATCAGTTTCCAATTTTTGTGAGCCCAAAATAATCTATAATGGAAATATCACAACTGTCAAAGATAAGGGGTAAACATTTTTTTGTTGAAGAGCAACTTATGTCTAAAAGAGATACAAGGGGCAACTTTAGAATTTAAGATCAACAAATGCATGGAATAACCCATGCCGAGAAGCAGCGGAGACAAGAAAAGAAAAATTAATTCCAAAGGTTTTTGGAGATATTGTAAGAAATGTACTGACAGAGAGGGGATTAAGTCATAGGAGAAGAAGGGAACAAGGTAAAGTTGATTAAATCAAAGAAAGTTCGGTAATGAATGAGAAAGGAGAAAATTGATCAAAAAGCTTTTGTGAAAAGTACTGAAAATGCATGTTTTATCTGGCTACAACATAAATCCTAACCATGAAAGTTAGAAGGCCTAAGCAATTAAAGTAACTACGTCTTTTTCTTTCAGTATTTCACGGACAACAATAATATATATATTTTATTTCAAACAATCACCAACAAATATGAGAGAAGGGCTGAACTGGGCAAAAAGATGTGTAGGTGTATTTGCAGCATATCTAGGAAGAGATGTTATTCTTCCAAAGATATGCAGATTGCAAATAGGGATGAATGACGTCTGTGGGAAAGGTAGATGGATAGTGGTTCATAAAAAGTCACAAGGGAGCCCCCCAGATACTTATAATATATTATGTTATGGACCCATAATCTATGATCCTGAAGCACATATACAATTGGTGAATGATTGTACTAAACCTTGACAGGTTTAGCTTCCTGTGTCCCCCTCAAATGGGTGAAATCCTATAGGGGATTAGCTATGGATTATTTTCGTGAAATGAGGCAAAGACATAGAAGTCTGGAAAGAAAGGTATCGTAAACAGTACACTTATACAAGTTTTCCAGATTGTAGCAAGGTGCAGTTTGTTTTTTTCTTTGCAACTGCATGTAGCAAAATTGACGCTACAGAGATTAGATCACTGTAATGCAGTAATGGAGGTATAACATAAGAGGCCAGGCATGGGCAAGTTATAGCCTAGGTGGAGGCTTTAGGGGGGGGGGGGAACTACTGGAGCAGGCAGAACTGAAAAAGAAAGTTGTTAGCAGCATAGAGAGGTTTTCCCATCACACCATAGAGAGCACTATTATATCTGTGGTTTGAAATGTCTTTAAAGCTGTCCTTCGGGGAGACTGTATTTATTGGGAAGTAAATGTAGGCATGCCAATAGTCCAATTAATGACAATATTAGGATGTGGAAATACATTTAGAGAAATGGACGAAATGGGAATGAAATACAACTGTTCTACAAGAGAGCAGATCCATGCAACCAGGTATCAACTGCAATTATAAGAAGAGCTTAGCAAAGTGGATAGACTTCTTGAATCGCCGGCCAAAAATAAGAATCCTGTTAATCAGGATCCACGCTAACTGGCTTACAGAAAACAGTGCATCAACTAAAAGGCAGAGTGGAAGATGAAGAGGGGTGCTTCCGTAGAAATAACATCAGAATCGCGGGGACTCCAGAGGGGCAGGTGTGGACATCTCCCCCACAATTAGTTTCACACTGGCCAAAATCTTGGATCCCGTAATACGATGTCTCCCCATACTTTGCGGTGGAGAGGGCTCATAGATCCTTAATCCTAGACCCCAACTTAGGGCTCCGCCATGCCCTATGATGGCATGAATACTCAACTTGCTGGATAGAGATGTTGTTCTCAGATCCTCCAGGAAACAGGATGCACTACTGTGTAATTCTACCAAAGTTATGATTTTTCTAGACTATATGCTAAAAGTCCAGAATTAAAAGCATACATTCTTGGAATGATGAGGGTAATGCATATTCAATTCATGATGATATTCCAGGCATGTTTAAAAATAATTTTCAATGACAACACTCTTCTGCTATACCCTGGGGGCTGCTTGGGCGGAGCAACAGCCGGACTATCACTGTGAGTCAGCCAAATCCCAGGAGTCAGATGAGAAGGAGGTGCTTGTGAGGGCTGGAGCTGCTCCCACAACGGGCCCGTCAGGCCAATAGAAGATATTGGTGTTTGGTCAGCCCTCAAGAAAGCCCGATACACACATTTCAGCATTGATGGTCACAGATATTGTCGGTGAGGCTGCCGAAGCACTCCAATGGCCAGCCGACTGCTCAGAGACACTTTTAATTCCACCCTAAGGCCTCAAAATCCACAGAGGGGAGAGTGGCATCCAACAAGTGAGGACTAACTGACCCCACCCTACTTTCTTTTACTGGTTTGTTTAATTGGGGTTGCACTATAGGGTCCTTTGGAATGAGCATCGTACAGAGACACAGACTAGGGGTTTGCCTACCCTGTTGGCAGCTGTTCTTAATTTATACCGCAACAGATACTTTTAGTTCTCAAAGTATTGGGTGGAGGGGGAAGGGGGAGCTTCTTTTTTTGTTTAGGTTCTTTTCATTATTGCTGGACATATTTTCACTCGGTCACAACCAGACACACACAGATAAATCTGGTCCGCAACTCAGGAAGTCATCCACATGTAGCGCTGCCCACGTGCACACACAACCCCAGGGCCATATGCACATTTTGACATATCAACCTAATGGTTTATTAGATAGGATCAAGGGAAGGGCTGTGTTGCGACACCAATTGTCTATCAGTGGACATCCTTCTCCTCCAAGAGACGCATTTGGTGGGGAACAGATGCCCCTTCGTGGATCATATGGGCTTCTCCGAGGCATTTTCACATGGGCTTTGTGAGGTGGGCCAGGGGAGTAGCAGTGCTAATTCATATTCACTTGCTCCTGAAGCTAACACCAGTATGGCATAAAAAGTGAGGCAGATATGTTGCAATATCAGGGCTTCTGCAGAGCCGACCCACTGGATCAGTGTCTATGCCCTCCCATTACTCACAATGGACTTTCTTGTCATCATAGGAATGCTGGTGGCTCAGCTCCCACCAGGATTCTGGGTTGTCAAGGCGACCTATATGGGATGGTCGAATGGAGACTGGACAGCTCCAGTGAGAGTGAGACTTGTGGACCCTCGTCCCATGGTGAGGTTAGTCAAAATGTTGGGCCTGTTGGACATTTGGTGGGCCCTACACCACCCAAGAAGGCTGCTACTCTTTCTACTCTGGAGTGCACAAGGTATTTTCTGACCTTGATTACCTACTCAAGTCGAATTCCAAGACCCAGTGGGAAGTGGGGGTGCGTATTCATGCCAAAGGACTATCAGATCACTCACAGGTTAAATTACTGCTACAGCTAAGCCTGGGAGAGGCGGACTGGGGTGGTGGCTGGGAGTGTGTTGGCTACAGACCAAGAAGATGAAGACACACATTTTATATGCTATCACACACTACTTGATAGAGAACTGTGGCTCGATAGTGTCAGAGGCAATGCTCTGGGAGGTGCTCAAGGACTCCCTGCGGGGCAAGATCATCAGCCACATAGCAGGTAGATGGCGACCAAGGTGTCACTCCTAGAGTTGCACATACTGGAACTAGAAAGAAAGAGGTTGTGTCACATTCATCCCTGCCTCAGAGATTCATTACACATACAAACTATTCTTCAACATACTCTTTTGACAGAGGTGATAACAGCATGTCTGGCCATGCAGTGCCATACATACCAATAGGGTGAGGAATCTAGTATAACTTAACTGGCTTTGCCCCACGCCACTTACCAAGAACCCATTGTTTATGTTTTGGATGCAGAAGTGAATAAGTGATGTTGAGACGCTACTATAGATAAATGTTTTGCACCTTACTATGCAGGCCTGTACTCCTCCACTGATGTCCCAACCTGACCATGCGTCATGAGTTCATGGTGGATCTCCCAGTTTGACCTTTGAAACAGGGAGACAGGTATCTTCGAGGAGAATGTGAAGGGGTAACAGCTAGCAGAGGCCCTGGGGCAGATGCAGACCAGAAAAGCACTGGCCCTAATTGGTTCAGAGGGGAATTTTTTAAATCTTACATGACCCAGCTCTCAGCCCCACTGTCCAAGGGCTTTCTGATGGCTCACAAAATGGGAGGATTCCTTCCTGATCTTAGGCTTTCTGACATTGTGGTTCACCCAATGCCTGGTTGCCCTACAGACCACTGCTCCCCCTATCGCACCATCTCACTTATATTTAGGTGAAAATATGGACCAAAGCACGAAGAACCCTGCAGCGGATCATACACTTCCTGGTATAACCAGTTCAATCTTGCTTCACGCCCTATCGTGCCACAAGACATAACATACGCCGCATTCACAATACACTATTAAAACCGATAAGTTGCATGGGGCTCATGGATGCCTGCTGGTGGACTTCCACAAGGCGTTTGACTTGGTTAATTGGGATTACAATTCTCCTGTTATCCAGAATACATTCTGGCCCTAAGTTGCTCAGGTGTGTTTTGCAAATATATACCAAATTAGCGGCACACAAAAGGGAGGGTAACTTCCTCTACAATCCCTTTCTAGTATTTAGGGGTTTGAGACAGGGATGTTCTCTGTTACCTTTATATTCATCATCACAATTCAACCTTTGGCAATATTGATGAGAATTGATGTCCTCGTCTAAGGACTAGACACCAGGCATAGCCCACAGATTTACATTACACAAGGATAGTGTTCTAATTTTCCAGGATGATTCACAGGAGTACGGACCCTAGGACCTACAAATACTTCAGATATTTGGCAGATTCTGAGTGCTCAGGTTAAGTCTGGAGTGGCACAAACATCTTTCAAAGATCCACAAAGGAATTTGACTTACACAGAAGCCAATTTTATACATACCTGCAGCTCAGAGATGCACTTACACCATACATAAGGAGCCTAGAGGAGCTACCCAATTTAACCCCACTGAGGCCAAAATAGTTTTTAACTTGACCACACATAAGATATCAAACTTATACCACTCATTAGTAATCAACTCGGATGACACGATTGCCCATTAAAGAGAGGCCTGGGCTAGAGACTTGGGTCCATTGACACAGGACGACTGGAGGGAGGAGCAGGCCTCTCCCAGAGAACCGACCACTGCCTTGCAGTTTAGGCTTATCCACCTGAAATACTTGCATAGAGTATACTACACAAGGGAAAGGCTGAGGAAAATGGGAATGATAGGCACACAACAAGCTGTCTAAGATGTGAGGCATGAGGAAGTGGCTACACAGTGTTTGGACAGGGATGGAGACTCCCCAGAGACCCCAAGTTAGTTTTTCTACATGTGACTGCTGATGTAGATTGTAATAGGGGAGAAGTGTGGCTCAATGGTTAGAGCAGCAGACCCTGATGCAGAGGTCTAGCCCAGGACCAGGGTTCAATTCCCCGCCTTGGCGGGTCTTGGGCTCAAAATTCCACGGACCTGATAATTCTCGCCTCTGTGCCTATTCCAATCATAGAGTCCCACTCTGCAACTCTGGGCAATAGCTTGCTTAATCTCCACAACGGCCCCCACAACGCTAAGGATGCCTGGCCTCCACCTTGGGGGTGCCCAGGAGTGGACACCTCACAGGGAAAGCCAGGATGGGTTCCACAGCGGTATTCGTACAAGCGCCTTGAGACCCTTGCGGGTGAGTAGTGCGCTATACAAGTATCAATTTATAATAAATAATAGGGTTGGGCGATAAACTCCACTCCTCCGGCAGGGTTTTGCATACTTAGAGTTCCGCTTGGAATGCAAAGTTTAGGCAAAACTCCGTCAACCTCTGCATGGTGAAGTTTTTTTCTCGTGAGTGGCTCGCCAATGTTACCTTGGAGAGTAAGAATTTGATTACCCTAGCCCAATTTTGAAGCGCTCAAACACCTCCTAGCGCGATTTCGTGATGAAGGGGGTCGTGTAGAAAATCTAGAGCGGCAGAAAGAAGCAGTATCCTCTGAGATGCTGTGTGGTGCAGTTCTAGATCTTAAAGCGTGGAACAAGCTCCCAGGGCTAAAAATCGGCACAAGCAGTGCAACAACGCAAATTTCACCCGCTCGCGCAATCTTGTGAAGTTTTATGCAACTCTGCAGAATTTCACAGAGTGAAACTCTGCGAGTTCCACCAACCTCTAATTTTCAGCCTGCTCTGCTGTGGCTGGTGGTGGTGAAGAGGGGTATAGCCTGAGACTGGAAGAGTGTAGATACCCCTGACTGGAGTACTGAAAGAAGGGTCTTGACCGCTGCATGAGCCTCAAGATTCTGGTTTACTTGACCAGGGGGCTGCCCAAAGAAGCACTACAAAATATGGTCTGAGTGGTGCCTGTACAGGGGATACTCTTGGACTTGGGGTAGGGGGGGGAAAATCACAATCCTTAGACGAAAAAGTCAGTGTACATACAACCGATTGAGCCCAGTAGCTAGGAAGGGGAGACCAGTGGTGGGGAAATCAATTACATTGAAATGATCATCTTACATCAGTGCCTATTCAAAGACCTACGAGACTCCTGAGGCGGAAGCCGGGAGAGATTGAGACAAAAATCTTATTTTTTAAAAACGATTGTGTGTGATACTCTGTATTTTTAAAACGATCACCTTCATTTGCACTTAGCAATTTCACGAACAGCGAGCTCCTCGCTGCAACGCTTGTCACTCCCACCGCCATTCTCGAGGGCGAGGCGCGACTAGAGACACGCCCACCTCAGGCGGCCACGCCCCCTTGACCACACTATAAATAGTGCGCGCAGCTGGAAAGCGCGACACAAAGACCTACGAGACTCCTGAGGCGGAAGCCGGGAGAGATTGAGACAAAAATCTTATTTTTTTAAAAACGATTGTGTGTGATACTCTGTATTTTTAAAACGATCACCTTCATTTGCACTTAGCAATTTCACGAACAGCGAGCTCCTCGCTGCAACGCTTGTCACTCCCACCGCCATTCTCGAGGGCGAGGCGCGACTAGAGACACGCCCACCTCAGGCGGCCACGCCCCCTTGACCACTCCTCCCCTGACTATAAACCATGTGCCTCGCCAGGAAGCGCAGCGGACGAGCGCAGCGGGCGCGACGATTGCGCGCCGAAGGCGCGCCTAAGGTAAGCCCGTCTGCGCCCGTCCGCGCCAGACCGAGCCCAGAGCCTAGACCCCAGGCTAGTTACAATGGCCCTAGGTTAATATATTCACTCGACACCCTGTACCAGCTCAGGGAATCAGTGACCACTGGATGTAAGGAAACTATCATGCCAGAAACCGACCCTTTGGGCTGCCCAAACTGCGAATACAGGTTATCCCCATCCCCCCAACCCGAACCGGCACATCTCGTAATGGCCCTGTTGAATTGTAGGTCACTCCCAAAGCACCAGACAGAAATCCACTTACTACTAGCAGAGCTTGGCTTAGACGCTCTGTTCTTAACAGAAACGTGGCTTTCCCCTAGCACAGATCCAGACATCATTCAGGCACTCCCCCCCGGATACCTTATCAAATCTCTGAATAGACCGAAGGGTATTGGTGGAGGGATTGCGATCATCTACCGGGATAATCTCTCATGCCAACTTAAAGATAGCCCCATTCTGGATAGTGAAAACATTCTGTTCTCCCTTCACCTGCCACCATCTACGACACTCTCTGGTGCCCTAATCTACCGCCCTCCGGGACAGGTAGGGGGTTTCATAGACTCACTCACAGAGGCCATCTCCTCTCGGGCTTGTGTTACCCCTAATTTTACAATTCTTGGAGACTTAAATCTCCACTTCAACGATCAAAGCAACAAACTTGCAACTGACCTAAAAGCCGATCTGGCTTCCCTCAATCTTCACCTCCTCAACAAAGAACCCACCCATACGAAAGGTCGACTACTTGACCCAATCTTTTCCAACCTCTCCTCCCTTACTGTACAAACTCCTCTTCCCCTCCCCTGGTCAGACCACTTTTTGGTTCCTTTTAAACTGCAACTTCCAGGCAAATTGCCTGATATTCCCCTTCCCCGAGCCCCTTCTCGGCCCTGGAAAAAACTGGACATAATCTTGTGGGATCAAGCACTGACGGCTACGACCCCCTTAGTAGACCCTAACCCCTCGTCAGCTGAAATCCAACTTCATAACTGGATAAAAGACTCCCTCGACTCAGTCCTACCTCTTAAAACTCTCCCATCCAGTAGGAAATCGTCCAAACTGCCTTGGTTCACAGAGGAACTTCGCGAATTAAGAAGAAAGGGAAAAAAGCTCGAACGCCGTTGGAGAAAAAACTGGAATACAAACGATAAAAGCGACTATAGAACCCATATTAGACTGTACAAAAATGCATTAAAAACTGCACAGGCCAACTTCTTTGAGGAGAAAATAGCTTCAGCCGCTAACTCCGCGAGAGAGACCTACAGAATTGTGAAACTCCTCACCAAAATACAAGACCCTCCATCCCCCCCTGACGTGGACGGTGCAAATTGCAATAAAATGGCAGAGTTCTTCTCGGCAAAAATTACCAAAATCCTGACCTCCCTTCCAACCCCTTTGACAATCCAAGTACTACCAGGCCCCTCCCCTCTCCAAGACACCCCGAGACTAACCTCTTTCTCCCAAATCTCCGTCGAAACGTTCCTCAACGTTTTACAGAAAGTCAAAAGTGGCTCCCCATCAGACCCAGCCCCAATTAGTAAATTGAAACTAGTGGCTTCCACTATTGCTCCCCTATTTACTAAACTGATCAATGCTTCCTTTGAAAATGGTATAGTCCGGAGAATTGGAAAAAAGCCACGGTCAAGGCCCTCATAAAGAAACCACACCTGGATCCCTCAGACCCCTCCAATTTCAGACCAATCTCGTTGCTTCCAGCTATGAGTAAAATAGCCGAACGAGTAGCAAATCGGCAACTTTCGGATTTTTTAGAGTCCAACCATCTTCTTCGCATGTCCCAGACAGGCTTTAGACCAGGACAGGGGACTGACACCGCTTTGTTAGCCGTTGTCGAGGAAGCCAGAGGCATACTGGACGCAGGAGGAACAGTGGCAGTGATCCTCCTCGACCTGAGTGCCGCCTTCGACACGGTGGACCATGCAACCCTTGTCCAGCGCCTTGGCCTAATGGGAGTGGCCGACTCCGCCCTGGCCTGGATATCATCCTTTCTCAAAAACAGGTCCTTCCAAGTAGCAGACGGGTACTCCGTCTCCTCTGTTCAGCCTCTCGGG
Organism: Lissotriton helveticus; assembly: GCF_964261635.1. NCBI lineage: Eukaryota > Metazoa > Chordata > Amphibia > Caudata > Salamandridae > Lissotriton > Lissotriton helveticus. The sequence goes on from NC_136072.1 coordinate 91,347,098, forward strand.
TGTGGTGTGCCTCAGGGATCTTCCCTGAGTCCCACACTCTTTAACGCTTACATGGCTCCCCTTGAGGATGTTGTAAAGCCGTATGGCATTAAATCAATAATGTATGCTGATGACACCCAGTTGATCGTCTCTCTTAACCAAGCGGACAATGCCCTGCCCAACCTGAGCAGCTGTCTAGAGGGGGTGCATCAATGGATGTGCGAATCAAGGCTAAAACTAAACGGGGAAAAATCGGAAATTCTCCTTTTAGGGACCTCCAACAAAATTCCCACTTCCCTTCCTTGGCCTCCGTGCATGGGAACACCACCCATCCCCAAGTCCGAAGTCAAGAGTTTAGGGATTTGGCTTGATCAGGATCTAAGCTTCAAAACTCAGGCGAGAAAAACGGCGGGAACTTGCTTCGGCCTGATAAAGATGGCTCGGAAGATCTTACATTTACTGCCATTCCAGTCCAGGAAACTCTTGCTGCAAGGGCTCGTGAACTCCAGACTGGACTACGGAAACGTCCTGTATCTGGGAGCCCCAGCATCGGTGACCCATAGACTTCAATGCGCTCAGAACGCAGCGGCGAGAATCCTCACAGGAACTTCAATGAGGAACTCAGCTAAACCAGCTCTCAGAAGTCTGCACTGGCTGCCAGTGAAGGAGAGGGTCAACTTTAAGACCCTGTGCATCACCTACAGAATTCTGCACAATGAGGGCCCTCCCATACTCAGGACACTGGTGACTCTACAACAGTCGAGTCGCCATCTGAGGTCCAACTCTCTTTCCCTCGCCAATGTCCCCAGAATCAGGAAGGCCAGATCAGGCGGTCGCCTGTTCTCCTATAATGCTCCTAGATTGTGGAACGCCCTCCCCCTCTCCCTGAGGCAAGAACACAACTACCTCAGGTTTAGGAAACGCCTAAAAACTCTACTGTTCCCCTGAGGTCACTTCCTGACCCTTCCTTCCCTCAGTTCCGTAGTCTTTTTCAGCGCCGGGATGCCCCAGGGTAGCTGCGCGCTTAAGAAAACTTAAAATCAAATCAAATCAAATCAAATCAAATCCTGTCTTGCAGTTTGTAGGCTGAGATTATTTAATGATATGAGAGTTCTGATTTTCCCAGCTGAGCTCGTCACGAGCACCGCGGTGCGCGCCCCCCGCCCCCCAGCACAGCGGGGGAATTAGCCCCGCAGGGAAGGGGTTAAAAAAACAAATACATATATAATGTAAGCTCTGATCATGTGGGTTAGTTGCACCCAGTTTGGAAATCTACCTACAGCAAAGGGATCAATGTTAGATCACAGTGTGGTCTAAATTTGCCTTGCAATGGTGTGGTTTTCATATCTTTGAAGCAACCCCATGGGCTTGATGATGGATGATATAACTACATTGAAGTGCCTCTACTGGGACTGAACATAAAATCCTGGTTAGCAGCAGTGCAGGCCACGGGAGAGCAGTTTATCTCAAGACAAAGGCAACTAGAAGTTTCCAAGCATATTTGGAGCTGATAAATTCACAGTTCTTAGAACACTCCATCTAAAATGTCACTTTCAGTATCTCTTCTGTTATGCTTGCTTTTAAGTACAATAGATGCTTATTTATATAAAGGACCACTTCCTGTTCATGCTCTTTCTGAGGAATTCCTAATGTTTTTCCCTGAACGCCACCCTCAGGGCAGCAATTTCTGCCATTCAAAGTTTATACTTTTTAACCATTCCTAAAAATACTTTGAGAATGAGCAGTTTTACCCTAAACATTCCAAAACTGGAGCTAGAACACTAAATAAGCCTCCTGGAATATTTGAGGGAAAGTTGATCTTTCCCCAAATAACATAGGACTGGAGTTAGAATAGTAATGTTTACCTTCCAATGTCAGCCACGCCCACTGCTGCCCTGAGGGCGCAGTTTAGGGCAAGAAACACAAACAAGCTCTTTCTTAAATACGCTAAGAATGTCCTGGTTTAAACTGGTCATAAGAATTTTAGGAATTCATATACTAACAGCAACATTGAAACAGACAAATCACTTTAATGTTTATTTTACAATGTCTATATTTTTACTGCAAGTTTGGTGACTTTGGATCTTCAATCACGTTTATTCAACTAACTTTATTAATACAATAATTAGACGACTCAAAGGTCCATTTGTGATTCACTGACTATGAAGATGAACATGTTTGCCATTAGTGGGATTTGGAATGTGCTACACCTATGCACGGAATTGCTCTCTGCCTCCTATTGTTAATATCCTTTTGTGTAGAGGTGGGTGACATATTCCGCTTAGCAGGCGGAGGATGTGGAGTTTTGAAGACTGCGTACTTTACTTGGAGGGCAGAGATCTGACAAAACTCCACCAACTGCCATGTGGTGGAGGTTTTCTCCACGCGCGGCTCACCAATGTTAAGTTGGCGAGTGAGAATTTGTGTCCCCTAGCTCGATTTTTGAGAACTAGAATGCCTCCCAGCGAGGTTTCTCAACGTGGGCGTTCGCGGCAGGACATTATCATTCGTGTTGAGAAAGATGCCGCTCGCAGTGAGAAAGCTGCTGCTGGAGTAGAAAATCTGCTCTAGTGGCAGCACAAAAGCAGCACTTTTTGGTGCACCGCGCAGACTTGTTCGCTCTGATTTTACCCCATGGAACAAGCTCCCTGTGCTAAAAATCAGCACTAGAAGCACAGCGTGCCAATATTCTGCCAATATTCTGCCACTCGCGGAAGACTGCAGAATCATTTCTTTAGGTAACTCCACGGAATTCCCCCTACTCTTGTGCTGCATGCAATCAAATAGATTTTAAAAATTTAATTTTTTAGGTTTATTTTTTAAGATGCAGTGATTTTGAACCCCATTGAAACATCAAAGCTTACAATAAGTTATGATTTTGGTGATACTTAGGATTAACACATTCAGGAGAATATGCCATTTTGAAATATTAATATAGGTGTACATTTACAGCTCATAAATGTTTGGATTTGTGATTGCAGTTAGAGGAAAACATGTTTTCCAGGTATAAAATGGGTACGACACAAAAAAAAAAAAAGATTTATGAACCGATCACCTATAATAAATACAAATTAGAACCAGGGCAATTGTAACTTAAATTCCATGAGAAAATAATTTGGAACACATATCTTTCAATATATGCCAGCCTGGCATGGACACGGACTGCGGGCAAATCTTCATTTAATTTTTCCCACTACTCTCAAGTGCTTTCTCAGTCTATCACAATTCCTCCATACATGGTTAGGGTGGAAGAATTATTCTGAAAGGGTTTTAACAAAATTGACACATCTATTTAATATTTGTCGATTATATCCAGCAATTGATTACATTTGAAAAGATGGGCCGCTAGTAACTATTGACTGAGATAAGGTGCTATCCATCATGCTGAGTTAGACACAGCCTATCTTCGTGAATTACTTCTGCCAACAAAAGGATGCATCCATATGTAAAATGGCTCCCTCGGTCTGCATTTGAATGTATCATAAGATTCACATGGGGTGCATATTATTAACTCAACCAGTGAAGGCTGGGCGCTTCATATGTTGGCGCACAGATCTAAGTTGAAATAGTCAGAGATCTTTACGAGGCTTAAGTGATTTTCTGACCCAGTCCAAGATGGGGACCATGGGCGCTAATGTTCAGACTAGAGTAATTTTGATGTCTAAAGTGGAGCAATGACGATAGCAACTTAAAAACAGTTCAGGAATGGCGGCGACTTTGAAAGCGGTTTTGACAACATCGGTAACGTGAAGGCGGGAAGACGTACTAGTTCAGGTAAACATGGAGTACGCTGGGCTTCACATGAAGCTTTTAGTACCCTTATGTTTAAACAAGTGGCAGGAATTTACAGTGCTGCTTTTATTTATCTTGTAGATTGGACATCGAAGTGTTGAGGTACGTGTACATTTTATATCGGTAATATCGAGCACATGAGTATTTGGCTCGTTAACTATTATAACATCAGTTATATATTTTTGCAGGGAATAGAAACACTCTGGCAGCAACTCAGGTATGTTTGGATGATAAGAGGGACATTTCATATGAAAATACTAGTAGCAACTAGTAGCAGAACCTAGATGAGTCAGTTCATCATTATTATTATTTCGTTTTCGCAGTTTATCCACAGTAAAACACTGTAAAGGACGAGGTAATCTCAAGTATTTTCAGTCGCAGATTACTATTGTTGTGTAGTAGTGTGCCATTTTCAGATAGATCAAACAAACATATTCTTATTGTTTTCAGCCCTCAGGCGCAGTGATTTGTCCACACAGGTATGAATTACAACACCAATAATACCACACTCATGGGCGTTCTCACAATTGCATCATATTTACATCTCCTTATATTTTCATTTTTTTCAGACTGGCCCCTGATGAAGGTACCATTGAGTACCGAAATGCATTGGGCAGCATACGAATACTGTGTTGTTAAACTACAATGTAATGAATATTGTATATGAATAATCAATAGAAAAAGTGAATAACATGATGCATTTGTTGATATGATGAAGTAATCAGCATTGAGTATAAAATACCTAGCAAACAAAGAGTATCATGTATTAAAATAATGAACTGTGTTCTAGTATAAGAGTTCAGTAGATTTTTTTCAAAATTTTGAAGGTGCATCACACCGAGTGAACAGTGCGCAACTAGATGGGTTTGTAAACCCGTCATAACTTATATATCCCTCTGTGTGAAAGCATATTGTTGAATAAAATGTAATTCAGTGTCTCTTTCCATCTCTTTCAGTCATTTCCTATATCCCCAAAGAAGTGTCCTACATGGTTTGGAAAGATAGCATCTACAAGTATGGGTTAGCCGTATAAAATTATCTACTCTACAAAAAAAAAAAAAAGGGCAAACTTTAACATTTCATACATTTATACAAGTCAGCCTGTGGGGATCCTTATATATTTTGATGTACATTCAAATTAGAAGCTCGTGACTAGTTAAGAAAACTACTAATGAGTTCCATGTATAGCTATAAACCTGTGTTGAATTAAAATAACTTTACATCACAATGGTATACTATGAAGAGTACATCTGGAAGGATTTCATTTATCAGTTTTAAAGTTCCACTGGTTTATACTTTAAATGCAAGTATCGAATTAGGTGGGGGCAGTGCTTAATTTGTGCTGGTGCTATCCGGTGCATAGCACCGGCGCTTAATTGACAGGGCCGGGTCTATCTCGCCCGTGCATCCAGTAGTCATTGATGTTTCTTAACATTTTATTTACCGCAGTGTACTCGGCGTGCGTGTCAATCATTTGCAGCAGCAGGTCACAGGAGCGACGGTTAAGACTGTTGCTGTGTGTGAGATCATGAGTCATGACTAAAAAACACACACACTTCTTTACTTGACAACTTGTCTTAATTAGCTGCCTGCCACGCCCCGCCTCGGTACCGTCCAAATTACCAAGAGAGAAGATTCAGAATGCAAACAATACATTATTGGTGATGACCGCGCGCTTGTGATCGACGTCATGGCGGCTGGGCCACAGCCCGCCCTTCTTCTTGGTTGGTTGGTGGTCACTGGTTAAGTAAAGTTCTTAAATCACAGTGGCACAGTCTGGTTACACACTTAAGTGAAGTTCTTAATTCACACTGCAGTGACTGAGCACAACAGTAAGTGAGTGTGCGTGCGCCTCGCGCCACATTGCTTGAAGCTGGTGGGCGAGCCGCAGCAGTATTGTCACACACACACTGATTTATTGGGGCACCAGGCCAGGGGAGGGCTGTAAAGTTCTGAGAGTGTTCTGATAGGGGGTAGGGGCCGCTGTACGCGCTCAGATTTTTTGGCATCACATGACCACGCGCACCACCGCCGCCACGCCCCAGTATAACCCACAGTGACCGCAGCCAGCTAACGAGGAGGGTAACGGTTGGCAGCAAACTAAAAGCAAACAGCAGCAGCGCACCAGGCAGGCCGGGGCGCCTAATCTAAAATATTCACTGAGCCGCCCGCCCACCACGAGTAAATAGGTAAGAGATTGCAATAAAACAGTGCAAAAACTACTGAGTTAGAGTGAGGTGACCTAGGCTAAGCCAACTGCACTGCGAATGTACGTAATACTAACTAACTACTTCAACTTGCCATTTGAATACCAGGCAGTACTACTGAATCGTGCAAAGAGAAAAAAACAACGCTTTATTTTACTGTACTAATAGTGTCATGGATGTGACTCACTTGAGTGAGGTGGCGGACGGTCTGGTAGTTGTAAGATCAAGATCACAGTCAGTGGGGGGCGGGGAAGTGGCAGCTCCATCCATAGTACTGATGAATAGGATTAGGATGGATGTCCGATGCCGAATCGGATGCAAATGTTGTTGAATGAAATTTAGATTCACTGTCTGAACTAGGCAAGGCCCACTGCCCGTAGCTTAGCCGTATAGTCGTGCTGGTGCCGCACTGAGTACTGTACTGGTGGTCTGGCTGCGCTGCTGCGGGGTAATTTAAAACTAGTAAAAGTTTCAGGCCCTGCTGCTGCCCTAGCCAGGCGGCAGGCCTGTACCCGCCCAGCCACTCTCTGACGTGGTACTTGTCGAAACATGGTGGCTGGAGGGCTGGTGGTGGCCTGGTGCACGCAGCCGATCGATCCCGAGCATGGTAATGTTGGCACTGGTTTCACTTTCTTTCTCTCGGGTGCGGCATTCAGGGGTGGCGTTCTCGCTTGCAACGAACAGTGTGTGTGAAATGAATCATGTAATCATCATGTATTACTTTATATTGATTCCCGCGGGACCGGGTTTGGGTGGGGGGTGGGGGGGATGGCTGAGCTCATTTTTCTTGTGCAATGCATGCACTCTCAGCACCACCTGCTTTTAGAACTGCCGGTGCTGAGAGTGGAAGTACTGGACGCGTCCCACTTAAAACCTTGGGCAATAGGTATAAAAGGTAACAATAACATGCCCCTGCATGACCTGCAGCACTGTCGTGTGATGTGACTTGTCGAGTGAGGCCCGGTCTGGTTGTAAGATCACCGGCATGGGTGGGGGCGGGGGAGAGGCAGCAGCTCCACTCCATCCATACTGATTAGAATAGGATGTGCCGCTCCCGCCGAATCCGATGCAAATAATGCTGCAGCCTGCAATTGAAAGTCAGACTCACTGAAAGACCTTCAGAATTGTGCAGGGAGTGCACGCTGGGCCACAAAGGTGGAAACAACTACAAATTATACTTGTCTTCTGGAGAGACATCTGTTGCCAAGTGTTTTCCCTGATGCCAAGCAGGGCACAGACCACCAGCCTCTGCTTGTCCCCCTTAAACTGTTTAGTTTGCCTGCACCATCCCGAGAAAAACAAAAAAGCAGGGCATTTGGTGTTCTGCACCAGCTAAGTATGGGACACAGTCACAGACACCTCAATTGCAGCTGTGGGGCACAGAGATCGGGAATGTTGGAGACACTCTATATAGCAATCAAGGCAGCAGAATTCTGGTCCAGTGACGTGACACTTGCTGCTGAGAACTGTGTGTGACCTGCTGGCTCCACCTGAATTCTAGCAAGGCTGACTGAAACCTTAATCATTGTATGGATGAACTAGGTACCTTTTGAGTGCAATATTCCAAACACCTACTCAGCAGTACAATCTAGAGTAGTAATACATGCTATATATTTAAAAAAGACATTTGAAAACAAGAGCTAGAAACCGGAATGCATGAATAAAATGCATATGTGGCATGGTTTTGCAAACTGAATGAATGGGAAAGATATACAACACAGCTCTGTAGACTGAATGAAATACAGATGTGGTGAGGGCCCGGCCTTCAAATTAATTGGATGAAATTCGCTTTAGCTAGGCTTTGGAGTTCGAGTAAACAAATAAAACGCTTACAATGCAAACATCTGCTGACGGATGGAATGTTTAAATAACATTTTTGATCAGAATGAACAGCGTTCAATAGCTAGCTTAGGTTGTGCTACTGAAGTACATATACATATATGAAATACTTATAGAGCAAAGCTCTGAAAAGTGAGTAATTAAATACAATTCTTGTGTAGTAGTATGGTTCTACAAACCGACCCAAATACTGTACGGCACGGCACTGCATAATGAGTATGTAAAAGTTGTATCTTTTTGAACTCATAGACTCAGTCAATGCATGGACTCTCTATGAAAAAGGGCACACCCGCCTATCCCAGTATTGTCCTTTAGCTCAAATCTGGACATAGAGCACTGTGATTGTCCCTTTTCAATGTATTAATGATCTCAGCTCATTTTTTCCAAACTTGTGCTTTAAATGCACTTTTGATTGAATCTTTTTCAAAATGTTCACAGGGCAGGGGAACCTCCTATCAAAACCTTATTATGAGGAAGGCTCGTCCCTAGCTGAAAATCATTTGTCTTTTCGAAGTGCCAGTTGAGGATGTGGGCGGAGCCAATGGAGGAAGTGGGTGGGGCCAGAGAAAAGTAGGTGTGGCCTCCGACAAAGATTTGAGCACCTGCACTTCAAATTTTACAGATTAAGCACTTGGGTGGGGGTTTTATAAGCATGGACCATTTAGCATTTAGAGATCAGAGTCTCAAGTTGGACAAAATAGAGGGAATTCCAGTAATCCAAATGAGAAATTATGAGACATTGGACTACCAATTTGATCCAAAGGGAGAAAGAAAAAGCACTTTGCAAAGAAAGCAAGTAAAAGTAAGTTATTTTATATGAGAGGCAAAGAATAGTTGGCGATTGAAAAGAATGCCCAGATTGCAAGCACTAAGGGAGGGCACCCACCTATTCTGTATGTCACCCAGCAGAGCTCCACAGGGAACACTCAACAAACAAGCACTGGCAAAGCCAATCATCTGGCCTTGGCAAACTGGTGCAATGGTGACCCCCTTCCCCCCCCCCCCCCCCAAGTACGCACATATGCCCGCTGTCAGCAGGTAGACAAATCAGATAATTTAAAAAAACATTTTCTTGTAAACAATGTAGTTAAACTTTTGCCAAGGCCACGTTTGTTTGACGCTGAAAACAAGCATGCAGATTTTATCATGCAGTTCCCCCACTGCAAGCAGACAACACAATCTGTCTCACTAGGCAATTTAGGAGTAGTGCAATTTCCTTAACCCAGTAATTCGCTAATCCAGATACTTAAAAGTCCCCTAAAGTCTGTAAATTTGAGGGTGATATGTAAATTAAAACCGACAGCAGTTTCTTTGCCAACGATAGCAAACTTCATTAGAAACACAGGTCTCAGAAAACGTGCATTCTAAAGCCCTTACAGATGAATAAAGACTGTCTTATTGAGAAAAACCCTGACAGATGAACACACCGAGAAAGTGAGCACAAAACTTACGTTTGACCTGCTTTACAAGCATAGGGGTGACAAAGCTGAGCAATTTTAACAACTTTCAGAAACTGTCTTGACAATAACATAACAATAGGTACTTTCAGTAGGATGACACCAAAGCTCTTCAGGAACTTGGGCTAAAATGCCTGGCTGAGGAGTGAGTGGCATGAAAATAAGAAAAGGCTTCTGCCTCAAGTCTTGAAGTCTCTCTCTCTCTCTCTATCTCATGGCAGCCATTTGAACAGCCCCCTGTCAGTCGATTTACCCTCTACTAGGAGGATCATCCGGACTCATTTTAATGCTGAAAGCAGTGCTTGTTGCTGTTTGGTATTATCTTGTCGCTGACTGTGTCCCTACTGTGCTCTCCCCTTCAAACGGATGTAACTTCCTTGAGTTACCATTCCTTACAGACACATATCTGCAGTGGTTAATTTGTAAAAAACTAAATATGTGCTGGGGCTCTCGTCAAGAGGCAGCTTGCACCAGGCCATTTCTCATGTTGGCTCTAAAACAGAACCAACTATGAACCATTAAAGTTGGGGGGGCGCAATGGCAAGAGCTGCCGATTTCGGAGCTGGGGAACCAGGTTTGAGTCGCAGCGATGGCTCAACATCCTGTGATTCTGGGCACATTTTGGGTCGGATTATCTGGAGCTTTATGGTGCTCCATCATAGCTTGAAGCAAATCTGTGGACTCTTCCCCTGCTACCATTAGTTACATTCCAGACATGCTTGTTGTTGGAATCTTCTTTAATCCCATTATGTATATGAAAACAATCATATCCAACACAGCTAAAGCAGGCAGTTATCAGGTACTGAAAGTCCTACTCCTGGTCCACACTGCTAAGAATGTAAATATTGCTCCAATCATGTGCAAAAATTATGCATGCTCTCCCCTGGACAAAGTCATCATTACATGCATTAATTACTTCCAAAATGTAGTCATTAAGCATCCGGCAGCACTCCAATAGAAGAAATCATTGACAGCCAGGGAGCCCTCTTTTCCCTTCTACTGTTCAAAATCACTCTGAAATCCCACCTTCTCATTTTCAGACACTACAATGATGGACAACCAACAAACTCCAATGATTAGCTACCTAAACAGTGGGTTTTATCTTTGGTCCAGGGACCCCATGAAAGTCTGCAAAGCTTATTGGGAGAGGAGGAAGTGATGGGAGGGAGTTCTGCTACTGTTTTGAAAATAAAATAATATTAACATATTAACAAAGTGTGCATAAATAAAGAAACAACATATTCAGTTGAACTATGAAGGAATTTGAAATTGTAGGCTGCAAATTACGTTTTTAGCCTCAGATTGATTTGTGAGAGCAATGCAAGTGCATAAAACAGAATATAATATGTAAAGAGTGTCCTTACTATTATAATAATTGTATTATTTTTATATTTATGAATCAAAAAATATGTCATCATGTGTGTATTTTATTGATTAATGCTGGTCTCTTTAAATTTTGTGTAATTTTTGTGTGGTTCAATTAATGAAAAATGCATAGGCCGCGGTTCTCGGCTTCCAGTAATGACTCAGTGAGAGTCTCAAGATTCAATATTTCATTGGGGGTCCTGGACTTCCAGTAATGATTAAGTAAGGGGCCACAGAAATCAAAAGGTTAAGAACTACTGGTCTAAAACTCAAATCCTTGTCAAACAGGGCACCTCGTAAAGTAGCTTGGGAACACAATAGTGAAAAATGTTGATCATATAAGTATTGTATGCCGTCATATTCCTTGTCCTTCCTCTTCACTCATCAGACTCAAATCAACGCCTTCTTAATAAACCCAGCTAATCTAGCATTTTATTCTTATACCGCTTCCTGCTATACACATGATTTCTGACAGGAATCTATAACATTGCTCAATTTAACATTAATTGGAAAATCATGGAAATAGGTTATGTACAGCGCAAGCAAAAACATTTTTTTTAAAAAAAAAGCTTGGAACAAAAACGAACATAAAGGGCTCCCCCACTTAAAAATAATTATATTTACCAACTTTATTCTCTCCAAGTTTTGCAATGTCAATATTTCAACATATAGAACCGCACAGTGTGTATTTTATGAAGAGACAAAATGTCAGTTATGGAAGACAGACTATTTTCTACACTCTCTACTTGGCTCTCTCTGCTCTCATTGTGTCCTTGGGTGGGCAAATAAAGCTGCTTGTTATTCTGTGCCTACTCCTGTCAGGCATCTGTGTGAGTATAATCTAACCTTTTTTACTACAAGAAACTAAACTATGAAATATTGGCAATTACTGCCATTGAAAAGTGGTGACTAAACTACAACCTTTACATACATAATTGAAGTAAATGCCTACCCAGAGCTGGTCATCCATTCCTGGAGGGTTCTTTTTGATAAAAGCACCATAATATGTGGCAATATTTCGATGGTGAGAATACTTCTTAAGCATGTTGATTTCTTGCTTGATCTCTTCTTCTTCATCCTAAAAAGAAAGCATAGAATTGTAAGCCACATAAAAAAAATATTACTATTTTCGCTCCTATAATCATCATACTTATTAAAATGACAATTACATGTGTTTTAATAAAAAAAAAGAAGTGCATACGTGTGCATTTTGTCCCAATCACAACTCGAAATGTGAAAAGCAGCAACTACAAGTTTTTTCTTGTACAATTGCAGATGAAAAAATGCTTTTTGCGGAAAAAAAGACCCAGATATTTACCATTTGCTAAATGCTCAGCTACATTTGTGAAACATTTTTCAAAATTGATCAAAGATATTGGCAAAGGTTTCATTTGAAAAAGTGTCCGCCTTTCCCAATTTGTTTTCAATTGAACCATAATATAGAGAATATTGCAAAGAATTGGGCTTGTCACTTTGTTTTTTGAGTAACCAGTCCCTATTAGTTTTGGGTAGGCACAATTTCTCTTTTAAAGGTATCTAGTGGGATGACATTCTGAGCAATATTGTACCATTACAACCTTATTGTTAAAAATATTATTCCCCAATAAACAATAATTTTTTCTCTGACATATTGGCAGTGCCTTTTCTACAAAGTACTCGCCCCCCTGCATGTCAATTCAATAAGTATAGGTTTGACGGGTCAAATGAAGAAACAGGGACATCAAATGCAACATAATATAAAGGAACAAAGGTTATACAGTCTATAAAGAATAGTGGTTCAGCTGGACTCATTTTATTACAAACATTTTGTTTTATTTGTATTTGCATAAAGGTTCTTAGTTGTTGTATTAACGAATTTCTAGCACTCCTGTAGTTTTTTGCCTGGATATTGAATTAATGAAGGAAGAACGTCAGAGCACCCTGTCTTCCAGGGCACGAAGTGGCAGTGATCAGTGCAGCAGAAGAATTAAAGATGTCAGCCACGGTATGCATGTGCATCAAAATAGGTTGAAAAATATGTAAAAACGGCTCAAGTGCTTAGTGATTCCCTGAAGGGTGGGAGAGCCAGGTATAATCCACGGAATAATGAAACTCAAAAATGAGGTCCAATGAATGAACACAGAAAAAAAGACTTCTTTTGGGCAGGTGACATTTGAAAACACCTAGGAATCTAATTAATACTGCTAGCAGCAAGACAGTTTTAGCAGAAACCACTAAGTTGTAGCTGTAGAGTAAATATGAATGACTGAGGCCAGATAAAATGAAATTTCACTAAGTAAGTGTTGAGTCATGAAGTTGAAGTAATAAATATTATTAAAAGTGATACCTTATACAGGAAAGACCTATATTTTTAGGTTTCGCTTGCGTTTTGCTTGTGAAATCTATTGCATCTTAAAAGGGGCGTACATCCTGCCCTTACTTTTCATTTGTTCTTGTGCGTGCCACTTACTTTTTCTCCATATCTATTATATGTACAATACTATTTCCTGTTTTTCTTCTTGTGTTCTTCTTATCAGTGTCCAATGGCACAAGTACTTCTTTTCATCCGCTTTGTGGAACTGTTTCTTTTAGGTTTTGCAGGCACAGCACTTCAGCTATGTTTGTTTTGTTTGTCCTCCACTCTTTACCTAATCTCCTTGTGGCTGCAGGCATTTCAAGGGTGTTTGTGGGCTGCATGTTTTTTTCATTTCCATTACCCTGCCTCCTCTCGCTGTTACTCCTCCCTCTTGTCTGGTGGTGCCAGCAGCAGAGGATTTGCGAAATGACAAGCTGAGGCAGCGTTGGGTTCTTTTCTTTGTTAAGAGGCAGCATAGGGTCCCTTTCTTCTCAAGAATGTGGTCTCGTTTGTCTATGGTCATCCAAGCCAGGTCCACATCACATGCTTTACTGCTGTTTGCAGAGACAAGCCTTGCAGAATTCCCAGGCTCTGTTTCCTAATCTTTGTGACAAGTCAGAAATAAAAGAAAAGAAAATCTCTTGCTGCAGGAACACAAGGCATGTCGCTTAAAGAGGAACATAAGCAAACAAACTTACTTTAGAAATTGAAGGCAACTTTATTTAAAAGCTGTAACTACCCTGACCACCTTGTCAGGCCAGGTCATCCTGAAAATTGCAGAGGCAACAAGATTTGAACTACTGTCCCATAAAAGCAATCAATAAGATCTTCTTAACATGGAGTCCAGAGGTTTGACTGACCGCTTTACCCCACTAAGTAGCTAGCACAACAGTGCTCGTGCTTCAGTAAGTCCGCCTTTCTGATCCCTTTCAGGTGCTGTAGTTGCAGTGATGAAACACAGGGGTCAGGAATTACATCCATCATGTTTGCCGGCAGCCTAAGGTTTGGGTTATGTTTTTTAGTCACACAACATATTCATGCAGTACTTTCCTGGTGCTCCTACAGTGTATGGCCTCAGGCACCCTCTACAGAGACTGTAGGTGCAGGGGGCAAGAGGGAAGCGAAACAGGAGCAGGACGCATGGTGTAAATCACAACCAGTACAGATGTGCCTTTCAAGGTACAAGTATTGGATTTATAAACATGCATTGAGGAATTGTTTGACTTTAGGTAAGTGGGTGTGTAGAGTTTTTCTGCCTCGGTTTCTGCAGCTCTAGTTTCTAAATGTGACCTCACTGTTTAAATGCGGAAACTAGAACTCTCTTGTGAAAGTATAATTGAGTAGCGCCACTCTTAACTGGTTGAAAAGCTGTTTATTCCTCCCTAATTGGCCAGGTCAGCAAGAGTTTGGTTTCAGTTTTACTCAACACCCCTGTGTTTATTGGCTTACACTTGGAAACCTACAAACGGATTTGACAGTGGGGCGAGCCATGGACAAAAGTCCATTGGGCTCTAAGGCCCTTAAGCCAGAACACTAAGATGGTAAAATTGCCTTTCATGTCCTCCCACTTGCATCTCCCTCCCCTCTCACAATTTGATCTAAGTCTGGGTGGCATGATGTAGTTGCGTTGAGATTGGAGAGGTCAGTGTTCTCCCACCATTTTCTCGACCACTGCCCACCTGTATAAACATTTGTCCAAACAGTGGATAATCAAGACCTCAATCATCACAAACAAGTTGTCTAACAAAACCCCAAGATTTATGGTTTCCAGTTGAATACAAACTCCATCCTAACTCTTTCCACATGTTATGTGGCCCTTCAATGTATTCACCTAGCCAGGGAGCTTGGGTAACGTTTGTAGCTGCTCCCTCCTGTTACATTTTGATGTTGGTGGACCTAGATCAGGAGGTGTAATGCATAGGCCTCAAGCATCTTCCTCTGGGCAGTGCACAGTAGCCCCTTCTCTGTCGGTGTTTAACTTAACCACCTGCTCTTCCAAACACGTAATCAAAGTATTATTCAGTTCTATGGGTTCTGCAGCAAAATATAATCTTCCTCAACTGCGGTAATTTCCTCTATGATTGTCCCTACCACAGATGAAACAAAACTCATGATTGAGCTTTTGTTTGGAGTGCACTGGTGGGTGGAAGAAGTAATAAGACAAGGACTAGATGACTTACGTTCCCTCTTCTCCAATTACTTGTCAAGTGTCTTAGAGTGATTCATGACATAGATTGAAGATGACAGAGGGCTGGCTCTGTTCGGTCTTGTGTGGGTGCAGACCGCTGAGTGTGTCCTGTGCTGTGGGGTGAATGGCAGGCTTAAATTCACCTGAGCGGTACACTGGGGAATGCACTCTGCCTCCCATAGCAGAAGTGCTTGATAGGCCTTGTAGCGCTTGCCAACTCCTTCCATTGTGGAATTCCACGTTGTGGGATGAATGGCAGGCTTGAATACGCCTGAGCGGCACATTGGTGACCGCCCCTACCTCCCAGAGCGGCAGGGCTAGATGGGCCTTGTTGTCCTGGCCCCTCCTTGCTTTGGGGCATCCTTTGTCAAATTATATGGACTATATTTTGATTTCTTAGAATATTGGTTCAGTACTTCCAATTTTGTACAAAGTTCATACGGTGAGAGGAAAACCTGTTAATAAAAGGAACTCACTCCAACTATCTGTGCCTGCCCAAATATAAAACGTCTTATGCTGTGGAAATCAAAAATGCTGTAGCTTGGTGGTTGATAGCTGAGAAGAACAACACAAGAAATGTCCTTGGCAGGGATAAACAAAAGATTTGCCTTCAAACTCCTCTGTCTCACCACCATACACATTCAAGGAACTGTCTCTGGCTACCTTAACACAAAAGCGGCAATATGCCTTAGGCAGTGTCCTTCTCTTGACCAATGAAGACCTATCCATTGTCCTCTAACATCGTATAGATCTGTATGTGATTTGAAATTCAGGCATGCCAGTTTTGGACTGCGCTTCCATCTAACATTTACTCCAAGACAAAATCAAACAGACTTCAGTGAAAATTTGATATTATTTATAGCTGTATTAGTAAGGATATTTTAATCATATGCAGTAAATTAGAGAAGAGAGCTGATGATGGCCTTCAAACAAATGCACCTTGCTTACTTTCTTAGACTGACTTGTGTTAAGCAATACCCATTCTCTACTGACTGATCATTTTGGACAATTGCTAGCATGCCATTGGTCCCATTGCAAACTAAGTAGCATTTTAGTGACCTGACACATATCAACGTACATATATATATATATATTGGAAACCCAGCTGGTAATATGGAAGAGATTGGTGAGTGGCAACAGCATTAGATTAAATTAGAGGCACATCTTTTTGCTACGATTGTCAAAATATCTCCACTGAGGACACTTGAATCCATAAGAAGGAGCCACAAGAGGGTTTCCAGCTGAACAAACTAGTATGGTGTGCTGAAACAGATTTGTGCTTTTGGATAATGAACCAATAACACTCATCCTTAAAAAAAAGTGGTTTGCGCTATAATAAGAGAGGTGGACGAGTTGTGGCATACTTGCACCTTTAATTTCCTCTTTTTCAGAAGCAAGAAGGATCAAAGCTTAGGTGTGGTTATAAGTTCTGCATTCTACCCTGCAATCATTAGGCACGACCTCTAATTTTGACTATGACATGCATTCTGATAATTTTAAAGTATTATGGTAGAACTACTAATATTGTAGGGGACAGTTAAAAATCAATTAAAATACATAAGTATTGGCAAAACAAACAAGCCTCGCCTGACATCAGGGTGCAGACCTATTGATTTTGCCAATGATTTTGGGGATTTATGAAGAAAAAAAATTTGTAAAGTTGCTACCCAGGAGTGAATCCTCAGCAGACATTTCTGAAAGCTTTTTCATCAAGCATAAGAAAAACCATTCTAAGATGGCTGATGGGCATGCATGCTTTTCTGCATGTGTGCCTGCACACATACGATGCTCAGCTTACAATGGGTCTTCCTTTGTTTTATGAAAATCTATTCCAGAAATGTTAGCCATCCATATGCATGCCGGGCAGCCATCTTGGAATGTTATTTGCCAAAACAGCCACTGACTCATTAGACAGAGCATAGGACCAACACCCACTTTGTGCACATCTTGGACACTAAGAATGGGCTCTGAATACAATGGGGCCTATTCACAAATTGTATTTTAAAGTACATTCCACATGCTAATGTGCAGAGGTCTACAGCTCTGCCTCTTATATTTTTTATGTGTGGAGATTTCTGCACACGCAAGTATATGTTTTAGTAGTAAATGTAGGAAAGGAAGAGCTGAGGGGAGTGGCTAGGAAATAGGGACTATGTTCTACTAAAGGAGAGTGGCTAAGGGAGGAGTAAAGAGGACTTTAGGGAGTGGTTTAGGGGGCAACATGCACCCATACACAAAGAGCAAGCTCATTGCGATTCACAGATTCCCATGTTATAGTTTTTACAACCCAAAAATACGCAAAAGATTTAAAAGTGTACTTTAACTCAAGGCTGGAGTAAGTCCAGCACCACACAAGGCCAACCACTGCTACTGCAACACCCTCCCACATAAACTAATGGTGGTAAATAAAACCTCATATGAAGAACTGGGTTTTGTTTCTAAATTTATACTCAAGAGAAATGCTTTTCTTTAAATTTAATATATTGAAAATATTAACTTTTTTTATTTAAAATGAAGTTATGAATGGTGTAACGTTGTATTATATTTGTCTAAATATAAAATAATTTTATAAACTAATTTGCGTTAATATTAACTTAAAAATATATTATCTATTTTTTTGAAAGTTCAATAAACTTTTAAACTTTTCTCTATGCTTTTCTGTACGAATGGATATATTTGATATTTTTACTTACTCCACACTGCATTTTAGGCGTGGGGACGTGTAAGTCTAAACTTTTGAGTAACTTTACTCTTGCAAATGGTGAATAGTCAAAAGTAGTCAAGTTACTCAAAAGTGTAAGAGTACATTTACTTGTAGTAAATCTGCATGTGTAGATTTACCTTTGTGAATGGCCCCCATCAGGCCTTTTTACAATGTCAGCTAACTCTGCAGTTGAGACCTTAAAACAGATGAAACAACAATATAAATATGTGTTCTGGCCTTTAATACAAAAGTAATAGGAAAAGCAGTGCATGCTGAACTTTGCGTTAAGATTCCTTTATAGCATCAGTGGAGAAAAATATTTTGTACACTATTTAATAAGGGCAGAGTAAAGGACTGGAGAAAGCCAGTCATGTCATGAAAAAGTGATTTGTATGGCATACACCGGCAAAAAATATTCTTCCGGAACAGCCAAATATCAGATCATTTCAGATAATTTAGACAATATCCATGTTTTGCAATTTAGTATTTTGCTATTTCGATAGAGAAGCTCTCTTTTCCCTCTCTCAGCACACAAAAAGCTGTTCGCATATATTTAAACAGGCACAGGCTGGCATATTGATCATTAAACACTGTACACTAGACCCTTATGGCCCTCAAAGGATACCGTACATGTTGCCCACTATTTGTCAGCCTCATATAATGATGCCGTATACGCTCTGAAATACTCAATTAATTCAGAGCACCATTCCAAGTGAAATAACAGTGCAGCATGTCAGCACCAGGGGGGCCTCATTTTACATTGAGCCCAGTGCTTCTCAAAATTGTTACCAGATGGAGTCGATGGAAGGGTAGAAAAAATGCAGGATGTAGAAATATTGCATTTGAACTCTATCTGTTAGAATGTTTGTAAGCATTAGCCCCTCCAAAGAAGTGACATCCTAGGTTAAACCTTGCTATGATTTAGTATTTTCTGTAATAGCAAATATATTTGTTTTTTCCACTGCCAATCACTTTGTAGTGGATGGGCATGCAAAGTTGGAAATCACAAATCTAAAGCAAACATGACTCCATTGAATTTGAAGTTAGCAATGTAGAGCCAGATAATCTAGAGCTTTTCCATTCACAATCCTGGTCTGGACACAAAAAGCCCTAATGCATTTTATATTTATGTTTGCTCTCTCAATATCTGTTTTCACCTATACCTGTTTTTTAATGCACTGTTTTTTCTATGAACATAGTGGCAAGATCAGGCCGTCCGCGATGGAGTGCAGGTTGGATAAAGAGTCCAGGTTAGTCCCACTGCAGAGGTACCTTCTCAAGACCCTTTACTTTGGAGGGGGCTAGGAGGAACAGGTTGAGCAAAGTGAACAATCACTGCTGTAGCAAAGAGTATGCTGGACATCATGGGTGATCGTCGCTGAAACACGAAGAGCTGGTTGAAAGTCTAACAGGAGTTTCTGGACCTTTGGTGTGTGATCACTGTGGACTGCAATTTCTGTAGTGTGAAGTGCAGCTCTCGCATTACCGGTCTTCGTTGGTGGGCATTGTTGTCATTGTTGGCACGTAGTGCAGGTCTCACCAGAGATTCACGGATGCCATAGTCGTGGCATGAACGGGCCAGTTTGTGGTCACAAATAACTGAAATGTCAGCATTTTTCAACTTTGCTTTCAGGGGGTTGCCAGCCAAGGGTTTAGGACCTGTAGGCACAAGAATTCTCTTCAGAGGAGGCCAGTAGCAGTGATCAGGCAGATACAGGCAGGTCCAGTTGGTGCTAAGCAGGTGGGCAGTTGCAGGAGGCCTGTGCAAGCTTGTTGTATCTCTGAAGCTCACACCGAAGGCTAGCCAGCTTCCCTTTGGAGTTACTGGTAGTCCTGGGATAAAGACAAGCAGGTCCAGTCTTACTTCTCAGACAGAAAGGCAGTCCCTCAAGCAGCAGAGTAGCCCTTGGGCAGCAGGGCAGTCCTTCTGAAACGTCCACAGGTCCAGGAGTGTTCCAATGAGTGGCTCTGACGGTCCAACGTTTATACCTGTTGACTGCCTTTGCTAGGCGTCCTCTGTCTCAATGTCTGGCACCCATGCACAACCTACAACAGCAGAGCCATGTGACTTAGGCTACTGGCAGAAAGGCACAGTAGATTGAGGCACAAAAATGCCAACTTTCTATAAGTGGCAGTTTTATAATTGTAACTTAAAATCTGACTTTACCATTATATAATTTTACATTTTAATTAAAAAAAAAACCAAAATGCATTCTTCTACATGCTCCCAATCTAAAGATAGCATTTATTAAATGTAATAAGGAAACGCGGTGTTAGTTTACGGAAGAGGTAGGCCCTAAAAGGTGAAAACCCAGTTTTAGTATTAAAAAAAGAAGGTTTAGTCCTGGCTAAAGATTTATTTTACCAGTCGAAATTGCAGTTTGAAACTTCAGGCTGCACTGGCAGGCCTGAGATATGTTTTAAAGTGCTACTTTGGTGGGTGGCACAAAGAATGCTGTACCATTTCCTAGGGACCTACAAGTGAATTAAATGTGACAATTAGGTGTAAGCCAATCTGACCATGTTTTATGGGGGAGCACAAGCACTTAAGCACTTGTAATCCATGGTAAAGTGCATAGAGTACTAAAGCCAGCAACCATATATTCACCAAAACAGGAGCTGTGAAGGCAAAACGTTTGGGAGACTACCACCCAAGGGTGTCCGGTCTAACACACATAATTTAGGCCACTGTAGCAGACATTCTTCTAGCTAGGGCTACTAGAATAGAATGAGTGTATTTGCTTCCTCATGAATGATGGAATGGAAAGGCTAGTACTAAGATCCCTTCCTCAATAAAAGAGACCTCAGCTATGTAATTAATAGTGGACCAGACTTCACCCATGGAACCTGTTTTCTATCGGTTCTGGAGTCCAGTACACTATAGAGTGATTTAGAGGCCATTGTTGGCATCAACTTTGGCATCACCTGTTTTAAACCTTTAGACGTAGTGGGGTTTTCATGTGCCTTTTTGACAGCCATGTGATGTTGTGTTTGTTCATAATTTTGGATTCGATGTATGGTCCCAAAGGGCTCCTGCCTGGGAAATTTGAGGGGGCTTAGCTTGGTTTCGAGAAGTGGAAAAGGTGATCTTTACCACCAAACCTTTTTTATAGGTGCTTCATGTTTTCGTTAGCAGTGTGTACTATTTCTTGGGACGACATGTGGATAAGGTTCTTGGTCCATCTTTTTGTGTGAGCCTTCCGTCTCCTTACTTTTATAGGGTTTGTACTATTCAACAGTTTATATTCAGAGATGGCTTGAAATTCAATTGATTTAGTTTAAATGTGTTCCTGCTATGCCACTGTAGCCAAAGATTTATCTCCTCATTCGAGTTGCATTTTTCACAGGTTATGTTGCAGTCTGAGATAAGAACCTATTTGTGAATCAACTGCAGACCTGCTCACCCATACTAGAATGGCTCCCCTCTCTAGCTGTTCCAGGTTACCTTCTTTAGAGTGAGTTGTGCATCCTTTAGAGAATTTGGGCACAACCAGTCCCACTTTTCAGTTCTTCAATCAAATGCTGAATTTAGGAAGTCTTCTTAACTATGCTTGTGGTCCACTAGTGATAAAAATGCCTCTCTCAGGAAATTAATGTACATGTAAGCTCTACAATATGTTCACATCTTTTCACTCGCCAAAACTGAATGAAGTATCCAGTCATACTGCAATGCCACTAGTTTGAAGGGTCAGCTTTTTACCCACTATGCAAGCTCTGCCACATTTGGGCAGATGTGCTAGTACCCACAGAAAGAAAGCACCATGTTTATGGTGGAACCGACCTACCATTGATTACTGGCAATGCTCAAATCTCCAACAATGCATTTCTCAGTCTATGCCCAAATGCAGGAAACATCAATTAGGTGGCCCATACCATATACTCAATCTAGAAGGCAAATCATTGAAACTCTGCAGCAATTTGATTAAGGACCTTTGCACTTTGGGTATGCGGAAGATTAACTAGCTGAACAACAGTCTTGTCTATTCACATTCTTTTTACACCATTAACAATTGCCTAACAGTTCCTGTAGTGAAGATATCTTTCACTTTATTGCACATGCTTCCATTAGTAGCATACACTTCTTGTCATTGAACGTTTTTCATCTACTGGTGGCCAACTAGAGTATAAGCAATGTCATTAAACCTCTTATTTTACCCAGATATATTACAGTGATGCTAGCTTTCCAACATCACACATTGACTGGGAATTTAAGAGCTCCCACAGCAACATTGGTCTACATATGCCTCCTTCATAACCGGATATGGTGACATAGGGTGGATACTAAATGTAGGCTCTGTAACTTATCAATCTCAGACGTTAATCTTTAGTTACTAATATGCCTACGAGACTAGTAGAATGTCATCTTTAGATTTGCTTAAAGGTTGGGTGAAACATAGGTTTTCAGTAGAAACAAATGTGATAAAAATGTTAAACGTAAGAAAGTCACTCCAAAAAAACAAAGAAAAAAAACCGAAAAATAAAACATTGTGGGTACAAGAATATTGAAATAAATATGCCATGCAGTGAATAACAATGCACTGTAAAGACAGCAGTTGCAAAAATAAGGGTGGGATGGCTTTGGAGAACAGCTTCCTGCAGGACTTTCTGGCTGCAGTAAAGCTGTGCTTTTCCATGGAAGTGTGGCTAGTAGCAGGAAAAGGTAGGTTTGTTGGTAACCCGGACTGTAGGACATTATTATGGAAGGTCAGGGTGAGTGTCGCTCATTGTTGGATTGGAGCATCAGCAGGGTGGAGATTTGGGGGTGCCACTCCCTAAAAGGCAAAGAGAATGGGTTCGGGTGGAGGCAAGGACTAGTGAGGGATAGTACAGGAGAAGGGGTAAAGGATGGGGTGTCTCCCCTCAAAAGAACAATGGGGAGTACAATAGGAAGGTTGCGCATGAGTGGGGGGGGTTCTTTCCTTTGCAAAGGAAGAGTAATGGATGGTCAGGGAAGGGGACAGACAAATACAGAGTAGTAGCATAGGTGGAGTAGCAGCATAGGCAGAAGTGTAGATGAGCATCAAGGGGGAAGGCATGGTGGGGCAGGGGTATCTCCTCATGATACCGATAAATATATTTAAGCCTGAAATAATGGCATTTTGAAATTCTAATTTTCCCAAAATTATTACCTCTACAAGTTCAACTCAACTTTAAAGTAGTGGACATTTTCAAAGTTGAGATAGTTTTATCCTTTCGAAACATAAAGGTATGATACATATGATAAAACCTCAAGACCTGCTTTCAAGGGCAGTCAAGTTTCATAACCTTTGGTATTTCATTTGTTGAGACAGCTACACTTACGGATCACCATTCACATACTGCCAGGTTGCAATTTCACACATGAGTTTCTCAGGATTCATTCACTTGGAAATGTAATAAGTCCATGCAATGGATTATTTAATTCATTGCCATGGGGTTGGTATGAAAAATGTGAAAATTGGTCCTTTTATTTAACAATCTTTTATGCAAACAGTTTTTTATGTTAGCCGCTTTGGCACTCTCATGGAGATATTATGGATACAATATGGAAACCTAGGCTGTGTATCATTCTCATGTTTCAATTAAGTTGTTATCCAATGGGAGGTGAATTCATGATTGCCTCTATTTTTGATATGCCTGGACAAGTTTCTATTAGTGTTCCAAAGTGCCTGGACAAGTTTCTATTAGTGTTCCAAAGAAGAACTCAATGTGCATCATAAAATGAGCAGTAGCCACAATTCCGGTGGGCTACTGTAGGCACAATTTATTACTGATACATTGAAAATCAAGAATATTGCCTGGAGACAGTTCATCTGAAACAACATTGAAGACTTTTCCTCTATTTGGCACAGTCTTACGGTTTGTTTAGTATAGTTAGTAAACCTTTTAGGCAATTCAAATGAATTGCTCTCTTCGCTGGCTACTGTAGAAGAATCACATGTTTTTGTTTGATTGGCTGTCAACAATGTATGCATGGTGGATTTATGAAGGTACTCCTATCGCCCAGATGTATGTGGGCAGTGTCCTAAATGTAATTACAGAAATAGAATGCGATTGTAAATGTTAATTTTATTGGTTAAATCTGGGTAATACATTTAAAAACAAATCCAATGAAAAAAAACACAGGCTTCTCTTAAGATGTCCAGATAATTTATTTTGGTTGTTTGTACCCTTTTAATGAAATTCATGCGAATGACAACT
The DNA here is from genome assembly GCF_964261635.1 of Lissotriton helveticus. NCBI lineage: Eukaryota > Metazoa > Chordata > Amphibia > Caudata > Salamandridae > Lissotriton > Lissotriton helveticus. The sequence goes on from NC_136072.1 coordinate 91,371,144, forward strand.
TATTACAGTTTTGCCAGAATACATTTTTGTTAACACGTAAAAACCATAAGTATTAAATACTGAGGTGGTGATGCATTTTCACTATGCATAATAAGCAAATGCTTTATATTGGGTGATTAATAATTTGACAACTACCTTATAATAATTTTTAAGTCCAGTACTTAACTGAATTATGTATACCTAATACGTTTTTATTTCTTAGACATCTTTCTCTGCTTGTTAACAAAAACTGAGAACCTTGGTAACTTTAAGGAACCAAGATCACCATCACAATGTGTTACACACACAACTCCCTGGTCAATGAGTTACAGGTTATGAGTTTGAATCCAGGCAAGGTCTGAGGTCAATACATTGTATGCCATTATAATGGGCAATAGTAACACCCATTATTTGTAGTTCTTAGAAATTGCAGATGTGAAATATGCAGGACACATAAAATCAAGCAGTTTAGTCTTTAGTTCTGTAATGTCTGGTTTACGGTAACTCTTTACTAGCAGAGATTTCCCAAATCCATTTCGCTTCCCACAAAGTGTCTTTACATTCAGCATCCACACTGCTCATGGGCATTCTGATGTATGTGAAACAGCCTCCATTTGAAGCAAGCAACTTGCATAAATTACTCTTAAGGCACTAGAGAGTACGCCTTGAATTATCCGACTTGAGAACAGCAGCACCAATTGAGGAACTGTAAAATGCATTCTCTCAAAATTCCAGCCATAAAGAAGACAAAAACACTGAACCAATCCTTCTCAGGAAGTGCTTCCGGTATCCGGAATTCCATTCTCCCTGTGATCAGGAGAATTCCATCAAATTTAACATCTAAAGGGGAACTGTGAAACCTACTATTCCAGTGGCATTTCTACACTCCAACTGTTACAAGATTCTGGAATCATTTTACTCCAGCAACTCTCCTGTTCTTCACAATTGCCTTTTCTAGATTAGTGTGAGTAGACCCCTTAATTTATTGCACAGTCTTATATATTTGTCTGTCTTCTTTTCCAGACCAAATGGAGATTCAATGTGAGGATATTTTAAGGATTCTTAATCTGTTCTCAGTGTTTTGTATGTAAATGTTATTTTATTTTGGGAAATAACCATACACAGAACATTAATTTAACATAACTAATTTTTAAAGTTCTGCTTACATGAATGTATTGACTTAACAGTGATTTATGACATTTCTCCTTTAAAAAATGGATGGTCTGATACCATAGGTCTTTCTGCACTAAACAAAACTACTAACTTTTTTTTTAATCAATTACATCAATTAACAATGTTCAAGTAAATCATTACACCACAAACGATCATCTTAAGCAGAATAGACAACAATCTCTAGACTGAAGCAAGATAATATTTCAAATGCCCCCAGATAGAATGTTATTTCACCCTAGATCCTCTACACTTTGCTATTTGGCGTTCCAATTCTTACGCTTCCATTACCTCTTTCCACCACTCCCCATATTTGAATGCAAAAGCGAGTTTCCAGTTCCTCGCAATATTTAACCAAGCAATGGAAAGGACATAAATGACCCAGTCAGTAGTGCCTACGCCCAACAACGACATTTTTTGAGTGTTTAACCCTTGAGAAGATTGTGAAAGACATATGTTCAGCTTGACCGCAGACCAAAATGGTGTAAGTATGGGGCAGGAAACAAACATATGGGCATTATCTGCCACTCTAGCTAAGAAACGTGGGCAGCTGTACGATCTGTTGTACTATTTACTCAGTTTAGAGGTGCTGATGTAAAAATCGAATCATGTGTGATAGATGTGGCCTCTCAGTCTAGTAGGAGTAATAACCTTACAGAATTGCCCTAGAATGCAAGTGAGTTCTTGCTCCGTGATTTCTTTGCCTAGGCTATATGGATATTTATCAGCACAGATTCATAAATCATCAGAAAGAGATTAAATAATGCAGCTATATTTTTCCGAGATACTATACAGATGTTTACCAAAAATCAATTGCGTAATATCAGGCTGGGCCAAATGAGTAGTAACATTAGTACCCCTACTTAATAGGAAGGACCAGATCTGTAGATATATATTTTTTTTTTAAATCACCCAGGGATTGGTGAATTCTGCCTGTGGATCTGAGAACTCATCCATCAAATCTCTTAACCACTTAATTCCTAAGTTTCCCTAGGCACCAAAGTAAGAAGAGGCGAAACAGTCAGGTAGGCCGGATTATCTAACAGTGTTGTAGAGTAATTAAAAGATGGAATTTTCATAAACGTCCTCATATTACTCCAAATCCTCTCAAGAGCCAGTGTGGTCCTAAGTCTACCTTTTTTGAAGAGTTCTCTGTTTTGGAATTTGATCCGACTAGTATTAGGATCCTTCACAAATGAAACAGTATGAAGCCAATTCTCAGGATACTATTCATACATCATATGAATGCGATTGGTCATGCAAGCCCAGTAATAGAAACGTCAATCAGAAGTGACCATCCACCTTTGCTGATTGGGAGTTTACATTTTTTTTAAAGATCCCTGCTCTTTCTTCCCCATCCATATAAATGTTGTTACTATGGAGTTTAGCATTTTGAAGTACCTATAGGGAACATAAAGAGGTAGTGAGCGAAAGAGATATTTATTCATTCATTCTAAACTTTATTTCGGTTTGTTTATGAACCATAAAAGTACAACAAAGAGAAAAAAGAAACACAAGAGATATATAATTTTGGGAAGGATGATCTTTTTAATTAGGTTGATTTGCCCAATTAGAGAGATAGGTAAATGAATCCATTTCTCAAGTAACCATCTAGTCTGCCATAACTGTGTAGTATAACTATATTTATAGCACTGCTTGATCGTGGGTGCTACAATAATGCTCAGATACCTGGCTCGAAGTGTCACTCGCTGATCAGAGCTACTTGCTTAACCTGCTAAGATGAGTTGTGTTTTATGAGCATTCAATCTGTATCCTGCAACTTGGCAAAATTCTAGTGCTACATGTTCTACACTTTGAATCGTTGGCTCTGAACAATATGAAAATATTAATACGTCATCTGCCTAAACAGCCTCGGGGGAGGCAAGCAGCAGGCATGAGTTACTTGGGGTACTTCTATGTAAAAGCCTAATATATGGCTTTAGAGCATAAAGAGCAGGAGAAAGCAAACAGCTTTGTCGAGTACCACACAAGATAGTAATAAAAGGTGTTAATTCCTGATTCATGCTAATTTATGTCCTGTCTGCTTTGTAGACAGCCTATCCATATTAATAAATCAGGGGTTAAAGTTACATTGGGCAAGTAGTTCCCAAATAAACTTCCAGGAGACACAATTAAATGCTTGCTTAGCATCAAATAAAATAATGTTGAGTGGTTCCTGGAGAGTATCAGCACATTCTATTAGTGCAGTAATTAAGTTGGTGTGAGAGGTTTTATCCTTCCCTGAAATGGAGCCATGTTGTTTGGGGGATCCAAGCTAAGAGATAATCTTGTTGACCGATTAGCTAAATGTTTAGTAAATATTTTAGAATCTGCAGTAAGAAGTGAAATTGGTCGATATGAGGCGCACTCTGTTGGATCTTTTTCTTTAAGAAATATTGCAATAATGGCTTCATTCCCGGAAGAAGGACCATCACCAATATTTGAATCCCTTTTAGTAGTTCCAGAAAAAGTGGAATGATGATCAGTGCAAAGATTTTATATACTTCCAATGCAATACAGTCTGGCACTTCTCCTAATGGTTGACTAGCAATAATCTGTTTAAGATCATCCATTCACATGGATTCAGTCCTCCTATTATTCGTTATATTCATTTACTTTATTCTGCCCCATCTACCTCTATCTGGGTTAATGGCGCTCAATCTAATTACTTTTCTCTTCGTAGAGGCACTAGGCAAGGTTGCCCCCTCTCACCCCTTTTGTTTGTGCTTGCTTTAGAACCATTTTTAGAAACAATTCGTCGCTCCTCTTCTTATACCGGCTTTCTTTATAAAACTGTAGAGATCAAATATACTGCCCAGCAGATGACATCATGCTCTATGTCTCCAAACCGTCCACTTCTTTACCTGCTCTTTTTTTCCTTGTTACAGGCTTACTCTTTAGTCTCAGGATATAAATTGAATATAGACAAGTCCGAGGTATTACCTCTAAATACATTTTGTCTCATCTCTTTCATGGTTCTGGTTTTGAATGGAACCCCGCTCATATCAAATGTCTTGGTATTTTTTATGCCAACACCATCAGAGAAACTATTAAAATTAATCATAAGGATGTTCTTAAAAAACTTACTTCCCTTATAAACAGTTGGTCACACCTCTTCTTGTCCTGGTGGGGTAGACTTGCAGCGGTCAAAATGGTGTTACTTGTCAATTTTTATCTTCCTATTTAACTCCCACTTTATTTTTTTGAATCCATAAACAGTTTGCTAACCAAATTTCTATGGAATAATCGTAAAGCTTGCTTATCTCTTTCTCGCCTTCAACAACCCAAACACTTGGGTGGAGTAAACTTTCCCAATATTTCTCGTTTCCATTCTGCCTTTACTCTTAAACAAATATGGTCATTTCAGGATGATTCTGTGTCTCCCCCCTCAACTGCTTGGAGTTCTTTGGAAATTGGGCAAATTGCCCCTTTTTCCTATCTTAATGCTACTCGTCTCACTCACCCACCGACACGTTTTTTTGCCCCCACTCTCAAATACTCTAAGACACTCTCTTTATCTCTTTTTCACTCTTTTCTCTCGCCAGCTGAATTACATTCCCTTACTCCTATCTGGTATAATAAATCCCTTAAACTCACCAACAAAGCACTTTTTTGGAAGGAATGGATTGACAAAGGTATTATAACTTACACTCAAATATTCAAGGATAACACACTTCTCACTTTCTCTCAGATTTGTGACTCTTTCCATATTTCCAATGCACACTCCCCTCAATATCATACTTTCAAGCATCTTCTAACTGACTTTATTTCACAACAAGCTTTATTGCCCATTTCTCCCCCAACCTCCCTCTCTTTGCCAAATTTTTCACTCCCCCTCAAAGCAGCCGTAATCTATAAAACACATATTTTCTCCAACGCTACTATAACTAAAAATAAACTTGAATTACTCTGGGAATGGGACTTAGCTCAGGAATTTTCCTTTCAGACATGGGATACTATTTGGTCTAAAATACATGCAGTCTCCCGTTCAGCTAGTACTACACAGACCTGTTACTTCTATAACAGACTTTTTTTTACACCTTATGATTTATGCAAATTTAAATTACTCGAGTCTCAAAAATGTTGGTCTTGTTCTCATGATAATGCTGATCTCATGCACATGTTTTTTTATTGTCCCCTTATTCACTCCTTCTGGTTGCAAAGTTGGTCACAATTGAACAAAATTTTGAATACTACTTTCCCTTTCGAAACTGTACATATTTTCTTAGGTGGCTCTTCCCCTATTTGGGATGTTCATCGTAATTTTTGTAAATTTATAGACCTTGTTATAGCAATTTCCCTCCAGATCATCACCACCAACTGGAAAGACACTTCCAAACTATCTTACAATGCCTGGTGGAACTTGCTATGCCATCATCAAAGACTTGATCGTGCCTTTGCCACCACAACCGCTTTGCTGATCAAAAGGGACATATTGTGGCTGCCGTTAACCGATTTTCTTTCTAGACCTGTTTGTAGTTCTACTCCATTATGCTGCACCCTATTCTTTTGTTTCCTTATATAATGTTGTTTTAGTGTACTTTTCTCCATTATATGAGCTGTTTTCTTAGGCTATTCCCTTCTCTTTTTTCTTTCTTCTTCTTTCTCCTATTTCTTCTTTCTTTTCTTCTTTCCCCCCTCTTTTCTTTTCTCCTTTAAAACAAAAATCTTCTTTAAAAGCTTTTTCCCTTAGTAATGCTCATATGCCCCCTTTAGGGTGATTCCCTTCAATGCTATATTTTATTAATCTAATTTTACTCCTGCTAATTATTTCTTTTGTACTGCTGTTTACATTGCATATTTCCTTCAATAAAGCTTCTTAAACTCAAAAAAAGATCATCCATTCACCATCCAGAGTATCCTTATCGCTTCTAACTAGTTTAGGTAAATCTAAAGTGGACAGGTAGTCTTTGATATTGGCAGTGCTACAATCCAGATCATCCTGGTACAGCTTGGAATAATAGGACAAAAAAGTAAAGGAGATCTCGGTGTGAAGAGTGCAGACCTTGCCTTTGGTGTCTTAAATTTCTTTAATTGCAATTTTCGGCCTGCCAGCCTGGCACATACAGGCCAGCAGTTTCCCTGATTTCTCTACCATGTATATCTTGTGCTTGAAAGGCTTTTTGTGTTTATGCAAGCCATTATTAAGGCAGAAATGTGGCCTTGCAAGCCCATAATTTGTAAATTTGTCACTTGAGCAGCTGTTGACCGGCCTGAGACCTGTACCATGTGTAGTTGAATTAAGTTGTTCAATTGGTTCCTAAGAGCTCTCTCCCCTTTGCTATCTGCTGTAGAAATCAGAGTAATGAATGAATAAGAAATTCCCCTAATATAAGCTTTTAAAGTATTCCAGATCACAGAGGGATCAGCTGAGCCTTGATTAATCTAAAGGAATTCCTGCATAAAGAAGAATAAGTGCTTGATATAATCAGAATGATCTAACATATACTTGGGGAATTCCTGCGTAAAGAAGCATAAGTGCTTGATATAATCAGAATGATCTAACATATACTTGGGGAATTCCTGCATAAAGAAGCATAAGTGCTTGATATAATCAGAATGATCTAACATACACTTGGGGATGAAAGATCGAAATGGGTTAGTATTAGTACGGCAATTGCCTGTCCACTTTAATTCACTGGCAGAATGATCTGAATGGAGCAGAGGTAAAATTTCAACCTTGCAGTTCAAGGCGATTGAAGCACTAGTCTAACAAAAATCAATACAAGAATACTGCCTATGAGAAAAAAGTGTCATTCCGAAAGTCGGAGTTCTGCTCTCTCCATATATCAAGCAGACTCAGGTTAGCCGTCATATCTAAAATGCTAGTTTGGGTCTTACCCAGCCGTGTTGTGTGCAAGTTATTGGTTGTGTCAAGCGCTGAGTTCAGAATACAGTTAAAATCACCCATTATAATGATGGGTAAACTAACATCACTCAGTTCGATTATCATGGTAGTGAAAAAGTGTGGATCCTGATTGTTCGGTACATATATATTTACCAGAACCAAATGGCTTTTGCTTTGTTTATCGAGTATTTCGACTCTAGCACACCTTCCCACATGATTTACTTTAGGTCGAAGTGCCCTCATAGATTTATTAAAAATAACAGTAGACTTCCTGGTGGCCAGAGAAGTACATGGCATTTAACAGATTGTATATGCTAGGAGCGATATAACTTTGACGACATTTCGATATGCAACGGCTATCAACCTATTTTTTGGTGTGATGGACTTCTTGAAGAACAACAGTATCTGGTTTCATATGACAAGCTTCTGAAAATTTCAGCCTTCTGTCTCCCTTTTAACCCATATACGTTTCATGATATAATGTTAACCCTCTCTCCTTTTAAACCTTCTTTTACTCCTGTCTAATTTCTCAAACATGAAGCATGTACACTCTATACTCTTTTTTCCCTTTATCCTTCACCCTCCTTGACCCCCAGCTCTCTCCTCCCGTCCTTCTTCCCCTTCCCTCACCATCTCCCCCACCACCTTCACCCCCTACTCCTCCCTCCCCTCTTCTTCCCTCTCCCAACCTCCCCATGCTCCTCTAGGTCCCCAAGTGACTTCAAGCTCGGCAAGGTCTGGGGATGGACAACCAGCCTGTTCTTGAGATGTCAAGCCTGACATTCAGACAACACTGGAGTAGTAGTACCTTCCATTCCTCAGAAATGACCATCACCCCCGAACCTAGTGAAGATCCTGATTGCTGTGTATAAATGCCAGAGTAATCAATGTGCATTATATCCAACATATAAAAAGCCCCTAGCTTGCTCTGCTTCTGAAAATATAACAAAGGATCCTTGCCAGTTGATTTTCAGAGACGAGCCCCCTGTGAAAGAGACTGGGACAGACACAGCCTTAAATTTGGGAATAACAGCCCTTAGCCAAATTTTGAAAAATATAGACATTGTAACCCTCTGCCACATAGAATCTCCTGTGTTCCTAGGCAATTGAAAGTATTCTTTCTTTGACATTAAAGTCCTGAAAATACATGATGATACTATGTGGCCTGTTCCCTGCCTTATATGGCCCGGTTGGAACCCTACGTGCACGTGCAATCAAAAGTAGATGTATAGAGCTTTGCTCGCTGTCTCAAGAGCGCCCCAAAACATGAGCTGAAATAAGTTTGGCAAGCCTTTTAATGTTAGCCGCATCTGAACGGTCCATGCCGGCTACCATTTCCGAACCCTCTGGCACTCCTACGCAGATTGGATTTGTGTGTGCGATTCTCTAGGTACACACAATTTTGTGTAAGGATGGTGAATTGATCAAACATAGCTTCTGTTTTCTTTTGACAAACCCCCAAAGTCTGTATCTTAGTTTTGTTTGTTTTTATAAGAGTCCAAAAATTCCCCGAACTGTTGCTCAATGGACGATACTTTGATTCTCAAACTTGTCAACTTGCACCACCTGATTGCTTTTAACTATCTGTATTTCCTTTAATATAGTCTTAAGCATAGATTTTAATGCATAAGTGGCAAAGCTTCCAGAAATGTTTTAATTCAAGTTAATCTCTTTTTGGTGGCGCATGCAAATTTCAGTTTCTAGAGCTTTAGCCAAAATATATACCGCCCTTTAAGTCTTGAGTGACAGCTGGCAATCTCTTCAAGGCCACAGCTCATAATATTAGGCAGGCTACATCTTGTGAGTAAGGTATGGGTATTTCTATTACACCTGTACAACTGAGGATTAGCAATATCTGGTCGATCTAGGCCACTGCCCACTGCCGGCATCTGCTTCCCAACCCCCTAGAGGACTATGTAGTGTAGTTCCTATATTCCAAGAATCTATCCAAGATTTCTCTAAGGGTCTAATCAGCTCCCTACCTTGGTGTAGAATGAAGACGGTCAGTCTCAGGACTCGATTTCCCAACAACCCGCAAGGGTAGCTTGGAAACGCTGGAGCTGGATTTCTCGGCAGGAGAAAAGACAGCACCTATCTCAGTGCGTCTGCTGGAGGGTCAGCTTCCTTCGGCACTTGCTGTAGCAGGATGCGTCGGGCAAGTAGATAGTCGAACTGCTCCAAACCACTGTGTGTTTGCTATGGCAAGTGTGGGCATATTTATACCTTGAAGGTACCGTGATTGACGTAAAGGTGGACATAATAACGTCATCATAGAGTCTCAGTTCTTTGAAAACTCCATGAGTTCTTGGACAAGTCAGTATTTGAGCAAGGGGAAGTGCCTAGCTGCTGAAGCCGAGTTTTCCAAGAAATCGTTGTGGATTTTCGGAACTAGTGGGAGTAGCCCTGCCGTATTTGGACTGCATGAGCTATGTCTAAATATGGTTATGATTTCTATGCCTATATAAGGATATGGTGATTTATACCTATATAAGGGCATACATCGGTAAAATTACAATAGGGTCCTAAAATGTCATACAACAACTATTGATAAGAAGGCCTGTACACTGACTGGGCAATAATAAATCTTCGCCCACAACAGCAGAGTGATGGTGTCGGGAGGCTCTGTAGTACTCCCCAACCAGGTACTGCTCTGGAATATCATGGTAGGGTGGCCTGGATTCCTTTGTGGGGCTATGTGAGAAGGGGTGTGGAGCTTAGCTGCAACTTCCAATTCAGCAGTACCTGTGAAACTGGTCCCTTGACTGGGTAGTGAAGGAGATATATTGCCAAGGAACTTAAGTCTTCAGCTACAGGAACTGAAAGTGTTGCTGAGATCACAGATGCATCATCAGAAGTTGGTGTACCTTTGTCAGCCACAGTTTTGTATCTGTACAGATATTAGATATCTCAAATGTATTCTCCCATTGCCCAGGATTCGTATCACCTTCTACTCACTTACTAGCTCTTTGACTTGTCTTGTCCGAGAGGATTTCCCCACTCGCAGTTGGTTGACTCCATTAATAACTGCATCATCGCGCTTCTCGAGAGTGGGCATGCTGAGACCAGTCAGGATAGCAGGAGGTGGGGATAGCGATGCCCCATGTCCAATTACTGGAGATGTAGTCCGCATCAGCCCACCAGGGCAGACCTGATGTTTTTCATGCCGCCCTCTGCCATTGCCCAATTTATGTAGTTTACATGACTCTATCTTTAGCATGCCTGGGTTTCTGGGATTATTAGTCCTACATTTATCACCAGCCATTACACCCTGCTAGAAGTGGATGTGCAACAGTTTAAACACCCCCAGTAAATGGCAGCAACCATGAGCAACAAAATAGTGAGTCAGTAATGAGTCACAAATAAGCACCAATATAATGCAAAGTGAAAGGGAATGTAGAAAATTGTAGGCGACTATGCACATACTTGAGAAGTCCTCGCAATCCCATACAGAAACAAAAAAGGAAGGTGGAGGGATAAAAGTTGAACATAGTGTATCTGCTCAGCTCAAACTCCTTGTAGTTGACAGCTGAAGAGAGCTTCTCTCTGCGATGTAGTATCCGAGGCAGCTTGGTGGAAAGAAAAGCTTTCTACGAAAGGCGGCATCTAAAGCTTCTGCTGAATGAAGGCTCCCCCTGCTGTTCCCACAGCACCACAGGTCTACGGGCCAGCTCAGTGTTTCCTCCTGTCTTCCAGCATCCTCTGCACTGTTGTGGGTTCACAACTAATCATGGCTCTGGCAGCTCCTGCATCCTCAAAAGCAAGGCATGCTGCAAGGATAAGAGAGTGCTACAAAAAGGGCATGCGGCTGACCGACATGGGTAGGAACATCATACAACAGGATCCAAACATCCTACCCTGAAACAGCGAGGGAAGATGCAGGCGGCCCTTCAATGGGAAATACTGTTCACAGGAGCTACAGCACTCCTATCGCAGCGAGCAATATGGCGGCCGGCAGCGACAAAACTACTAATTAAATAAATACATAAATTAGTATTAATCAGCCTTTGAGCAGACCATATTAAACTGTTTTGATCATTAATAACTATAAGAATTTATGTGCAAATTTTCTTGCTTTTTGCCATCAATTTTAATACATAGTTTACACATGTAAGATAACTGTTAATGGTCTCATTTTTCATCGATGTACAGAGTTATTTATATGTTTGTATAAATATTTATGAAAAAGACTAAAATGTTATGATTTTTAATACATAAATCATGGTAATTCATCAATTACAATTAGTTCTATAATTATAACAGGAACGCATCAAACTGAGGTCAAAGTGAGTCCACTCACAAGGGCTCCCATTGCCCTTGGTTTGATCCATTCCTGTCTCTGGCACTAGGCTCAGCCACACAAGTGGCACATCACTTTTATCAGCCCATGTGGGGTCACGGTGTGTGGAGGGAACTTTGTGGATTTCTGAAGTGTCCGTCACAGACGGAAAACGAAAATGCATGATCTCAGGCAAGGTTTGACGTTTGCAGAGCATTGTTGGGCAAGAAACACACATGGGCTCCATGCAGAGCACACCACCCTGGGATCCACACATTGTATAGTTTTTAAAAATGGCTGTGGTTCATAGGTATGCATAGGTGGCACCACTGTACAACCCCAAATACCAGAGCAACCTCTATTGCCTATCTATCAAAGTAGCGCAAATGGGCATCTTTTGTTGTGGTTTCTTGGGTACTGTTCTTATCGGGGATATGTGGGAACTCAGAGTGACAGTAAACCTGTGACTTGTTGCAGATTCAAGAACTCTATGTCACAAAAAGTGTGAGAAAAATATTCCGATTGTTATCAAAGTTTTAAGTTTGCTAGGGCTTCTGGGTAAAATGACCTAGTGAGAGCCACACAAGTCATGCATACCTGGACCAGGCCAGACTGGCCGTAGTGGGCCCTGGGTGTTTACCCGGTGGGCCGGAGGGGTGGGGTCCAGTTTTGAGTCCAGGTGGCCAGTTTTATTACTGGGGGGCTGTTTTGCGACAGTGTTGCAATATCAGCTCCCTGTAACAAAAGTGGTCCGTTTTGAGTGGAAAAATCTGATGTAGCCATGTTGTATTTTGGGCCATTTCCTGTTGCAGGCACTTGGACCTACCCACAAACCTGAGGTGCCATTTTTACCGGGAGACTTGGAGGAATGCTGGCTAAATGGAAATTTGTTTTCCCTAGCAGATTCCAGAACTTTTTATCATAGTTATGTGAGGATAATTTGTTTTTAGTCAACCTTTGGGGTTTGCAATGGATACTGGCAAAAAAACAGCAAGAGCCACGCAGGTCACCCCACGTGCATTCCCCCAGTTGTCTAGTTTTCAAAAATGCGAGAGTTTGCTAGCTTTCCTTAGGTGCCGGCTGAGCTAGGGCCCAAAATTTACAGTTTCCCCCATTGAAAAAAGGATCTGTTTTCAGTGGAAAAATGTGATTCGTCCATGTTGAGTTGTTGCCAGTTTCCTATTGTGGGCACTATGCCTACCCACACAAGTGAGGTACCATTTTTGTAAGAAGACATGTAGCAGCATAAAATAGCAGAACAATTCTTATTACCATTTGGATTTCACTGCATTTGAGTCGTCCAAATCCAAGCCAATGTGTAAGAAATGAGACATTTTGAAAAAATACCCTCTAAATCATATGCTTGTAATTGTACCCACAAATTCAGAGTTGTACAAACAGCCACTGATCCTAAAAGCCATATCTTGTGCTCATTTCAGAAATACATAGGTTTCCTTAACACCAATTTTTCATTCTAAATATTTCACCACATGAACTGGTCTATACGCAGTACACAACGAAAAAACATTGCACATTGCAACTCAGTTGTTAGCTCTGGGAGAACCTACAAACCCTAGGCATCCCTAGGCATCCCTGCAACCCGAAGTGTCTAGCAGACATAATAGTGTATTGCTTTGGTAAATCAGCCATCATGGCAAAACATTATAGATGAAAATGCTGTCAGAATCTGCCATTTTTTCCAACTCATTTTCGATATTTCTTTATTTCAACAGTTAATTTCTTTGGGAAAACCTTGAGGGATCTACACATATTAGCCCTGGATAACTGACATTTTGTTGACTTTCCATAGATCTTTAGCTTTACTGGATCATCCATGGGTTTCACACTGGTTTCCACCACAAACTGGAAGTAGGTTGATGGCACAATAAATAGGAAAAGGGGCAACCTCTTTGAAAAATGCTAATACTGTGGTAAAACTTAGGGGTCCATTAGGATGACGGGCGGACTTTGTCCGCCCGTCATCCTCCCGGTGTATGGGACCACCCGCCATAAGGGCGGGGGTCCCGTGCCACATATTACGATGCGCCCGCCACAGTGGCGGGCACTTCCCGCATTTGTAGCATTGCGGCGGGCGGTGCTGAAAGCACCGCCCGCCGTTATGCTAAAAATACACGCAGTGCATTTCAATGCACAACATGACAGGCACCACGAGGTGCCTGTCATGTTGTGCATTGAAATGCAGGGGGGTACCATAGGTACCCCCCCATGTGCACCCCCCACCCCCATGGAGTCCCTGGGGGCCGCAATGGGCCCCAGCAGGGGGACTCCGCATGCCTTTCCGTGGCGGCATTGCCGCCACGGAAAGGCATTCACAAATGCCTATCCTAATATGGCTGGCGGTGTCTAATAGACACCGCCACCATATAAACCCTTTTCTGGCCGCAAGACGACCGGGGCGGAAAAGCGGCGGACGGTCTTTCCGTCCGCCGCGGCCAACAATGCCATCGTAATATGGCAGGGGGTGTTTTGTGTCAGGATGGCGGGCGGATTGCCCCCGCCAGGCCGGCGGTGGCTACCGCCTGCCTGGCGGGGGCAATCCGCCCGCCATCCTAATGGACCCCTTAGTTTTTAAAATTTGTCCCTGTATGTTCCTGAAAGCTGGGAAGATGATGATTGTACCACAGCAAACTGTTCGCTGATACCATTTTCAGGGAAAAAAACAGACTCTTATCCAGAGCACTTTTTTGCTATTTTTGCCCCAAAAACTCAAAATGGAGCTATATTTTGCCTATTTTCTCCCTCCCTCTTGAGGAATCCACAAACCCTGGATACCTTTACAATTCCCAGGATGTTGGAAAAAAGGATGCAAATTTGACATAGATACCTTATCTGGGAATAAGGTTAGGAAAGTGTAAGCGCCAACTACCCCAAATAGCCAAAAAAAGAGTTCAGCACTTGGGGGGCAGGGGGGACTTGGAACGGCCCAGCCCTTAAGGGGTTAAAATCATTATCCCAAACATCTCAATTCATTCAATATAAAATATATTGCATAAAACATGTTTATATCTAGAAAACAACTGACAAAGTTATATCGCCTTATCCAAGGTGCAAGACCAATTTTACAGGAGGCACATCAAATTTTGTCCCAAAAATTCTAACAGATGGGGGTTCTGAACTGTATTTGAGCTATGTAGTGAGCTTGTAGAAAGTTTATCCCAAGGCAACAATTGTAATGCTTAAAACTTAACCAGATTTACATAATACACCTACCCCAACCATTCACCTCTTAACATTATAACACTTGGCTCCCTCATCAATCAGGCTTCCGTATATACTTAGGTTTAACATTTTGAATGGTGATCCTACTGCACACCTTGATAGGAACAGAACTTGAAACCAGTTAATGCACCAGGCTCACTTGGCAGTGGCTTCAGCAATTTCTTCCCAACATCTAGATAAAACAGGTATTGAAACAACCTGTGGCTCTCAGCTTTTTATGTGATGAGAGCAGTTCAGTGAAGCTATCAAACTCCAATTAAAAGTTTAGGCTTCTCTGTGATGATAACTTTAGATGTGTAGAATGCACAAGTTTTATTTTCGAACTCCAACTCTCACCAAACAATAGATCACTTGGTTTAACCCAGGACACCAGCCTCAAGGAACACATTACCAGAAACAAAAAGACAACCTGGTTTCTGTACTCTCTTTTAAAGAAAAACTGTTTCTTCCAGAAACAGATTTCAGGACTGTTGTTCAAGCCATTCTTCTCTCATCTCTGAATTGTCTACTCCATGGCCTCCCAGACTCCCCACTGGCACCCTTTGAAGGCGTCCCACAAGCTGCAGCATGTTGAATCCACAGCCTGAAGAAATTGTATCATATCACCCACACCCTAATGGAACTCAAGTGCTCCTCCCTTGCTAACCTACACCATCTTCAAAATTAGCTGCATCATTTTCAAAGCCTTCACAGCCAGGACACTATTATCTTCCATAAAAGCTCACCATCTCTGGTAATTCTCTGTATACCAATAGCCTGGATACCATCACACTAAGAAGTGTAATAAACATTGAACAAGACAACACGCCTTTTCCAACAATGAACCCAGGATCTGGACCAACATCCCCATATCGATGAGGAGTGCTTCAACACTGCTCCAATTTAGGCAGAGTTGAAGACTCACCTCTTTAAAGAACACTACATTACAAAGCATTAACGTTCCACAGATTAACTTCCTCTCCAATTATTCAACACATTTTAGCTTGCCTTTGACCATGTACAGTCAGTCCTCTGCTGCCTTGTGTCTAGGAATAACACACACCCATACAACTCATGCCCAAGGAAGAATTATGGTTATAATTAAAAACCTATATTTCAAAACCCTCAGAAAATGTTTTCTACTTTTAACAAAATCAGTATGTGGTGTTAATGTTCTAGCTCAGCCCAAAACCATTTAAATCCTCATTTTATTATGGTGGTGCATACATAGAACAGCCATGAGATTTCCAAAAGATTTTCACAACCCAGTACATCTCAAAGTCCTTTCTGAAAAAGGAGTGCACTGGGATATCTCCACAGATTAACCCAACAGAGCAAGGTCATCACCACCACAGTTCTTTCAATATTCATTATGCCATCCCTTTCCTGAAGGTTTTAAAGGGCTGGTTTTGGCTAATTATCTTCCTTAGACAATCTTTATGTGAAACTTTAAGTGACACCCACAAAGAGTATATATTACTACCTTTGCTTGGTAAATGATCAGCAAAGATGAAAGAGTTGTGCCACCTATCATAAAGGTGTATACAGCTAGAGACTATGGGAAGTGTTATCTATTATTTCATTACATTCTCTGTATTTGGGAATTACAGTTTTCTCAATTCTTGTACACAAGGATGGTTCACATAGAAAAGTTTCCAGTTTCACTGATGAGCAATGAAACATCAGCATATGTCAAACTTGTTATAGATGACCCATTTAATTTTGGCACAGCCAAAATTACTGCTGACAGATCAGGATACACGTCATAATTAAAAAATATTGAACGATGTTGGGTCAAGCATGCATCCCGTCTAGCTCCTTATTTATACTAAAAACCTCAGTACACTAACCACTTGGGCCTTTTCCATTTTAGCAGTATCTTTACTATATAACACCCAATATGGCTTGTATAAGCAGACTTGCCACTGTTGACCTCAGAAAAGACTTGTCAAAGTTTCTTTTTTGATCTAAATATACTACCCTTTTTACCAAATACTGTTTTATAAATAAAAGATTCAGTCAAAGTCATTGTTCTACAGTGTTGATGCCTTTTCAGCACCTACTGAACCTAGCTTGAGTATCTGCAAGAGCATTTGTAATCACCAAAAGATCTTTTAACATAAAGTATAATACTTCCAGTGCTTAATTTGAACTAGTGGTTGTTGGGGGGAGAAGGGGGCGAAAGAGGTACATGTACTCATGTTTGGGGACCGGCACTTATTGTTCTTCATCAGAAATTTACTGAGAGGGAAAAATACACAAGTGGAAAGACAAAAAAACACAAGGGGAGAAAGCAGGAACCTGCAATAGTGAGATAAAAGGGTGACGGAGTGTCTAGTGCTGGATTAAAAAGGCATTAAGTGAATTGAAGACTATGTAAACATTCAATAGGGCCAGCTGTGGTCTTCTGAGCAGATCTTTGGCCATGAGCACTCATTTTGTTTTACAAATTAAGCACAGAATACTTCCCTACCTTGCTAATATCATCCAATAGAGATATTGGTCTATAATTCTTCAGGCATATTTTATCACCAATGTTGTTTTTTATATGGTTCACTGAGATCTCCATGGTACCGAAACCACACCAGCCTTTAGGACGTCAATGCAAAACAATGTATTTATTTAATGCACCATATTGACCCTCTTGGATATGAATGAATTCAAGTTTGATGTGGACACACTCATGTTCAAGAGTTTGAGGCCTTTTTCCACCACTTCAGGAGGGCTTGAAGCTAGTAAGACTTTTGAATCTTCTGGGCCTCAAAGAACCAAAAACCTCATTGATCAATTTGATAGTTTCTGAGAGATCCACCATTGTGTTTGAAATGGTTTGTCGCTTAGGGTCGGAGCACACAGAAAAGTTTGTTCAATAGTCAGATTGCCATATTTTCCCTTGATCATATGAAAACTACTTCAAAAATAAAAAGTTTAAATAGCTCAAAGTACCTCAATAGTGTTTTCTTGGAAGACAGTTACAGCCTGATTCATCAAGCTGAATTGCGCTCGCAAAGGGCCAGAATCTGAGAATCTGGCCCTTTGCGAGCGCAATTTTTGCATTTGGGATTCATCATCCCAAATGCAAAAATCGGTAATTGCTAATTCGCTAAATTGCGAGGAATTACATTTAAGGAATCTCTATTTGAGATTCCTTAAATGCAATTCATCAACCATTTTTAAATTGCAAATTCGCAATTTCGGGCCGCTATTTACCGAGAGGTCAGACCTCTCGGTAAATAGCAAAAACTTAGAAAAATGCTTTTAAAAGCATTTTTCTAAGTTGCATGTTGCACACACACATGTCCTTTGGACATGTGTGTGCGCAACACCTGTTTCAATTTGGACACCCCTGGCACCCTTTAAATCGCTATCTTATTTGCGATTAGCAAATTGCTAATCGCAAATAAGGAATACTCCCCATTCATTCCTATGGGCCTTTTGGCCCATAGGAATGAATGGGGAGTTATTCCTTATTTGCGATTAGCAATTTGCTACTCGCAAATAAGGAATGTGTAGGAATCGCTATTTATTTAGCAATTCCTACATGAATACCGTTTTGCGAGTCCTTAATAGCGATTCGCTATGAATCGCTATTAGGGGCTCGCAAAACGGCCCGTTGATGAATAAGGCTGTTAGTCTTTAATTTCACAGTAAGGGCCATGCCCCTGGATGTCAAGGCCGGGATATCTGACAGTGTGCCACCAGATCTTCTGGGACCTGAAGTTCCATTATACAGCAGCAGCACAGGTCCTTTAAAGGAAAAAAATATAAAATCTGCGACAGTCTCGGAAAGAGTCCTTGTCCCACTGGGTAGCAATAGCACATGGCCAACTAAGAGAAGCGGGCGCACGCTGTGAGTGGCCTTCCTGAAATGTCATAGCACAGACCCAGTCCGCTGATATTGTAATGAGCATACCACGTTGCCAGGACAACTAAGAATTCAGAAAGGACTTGGTGGCCTCATCAGTAATGCACCCCAGGAGGGCATAAATCATAGAGCTATGAGATTCACTCTTGAGAGCAATTTAGGAAGTCACAGGGCTGCAGGTGAACTGGGAAAAATCCACATAGTGGGCCCAGCTCTGCAGAATATCCTTATGTCTCACCTACTGGTGGCTACATTTCATTTTCAATATGCCGAATGACCATCTCTCACAATCAGTGTGAGGCCTGGGACCTTAATATTTCATACTTGCTGCACCACTCTTGAAGGGAACTGGAGGCTTGGTCTTGGCTGCCCCTCTCAATGATGGGCAGAGCTGGGGGTTTTATAAGATGTTACCCCCCCCCCATATTTATATGTGCCGCAAAACTACACTTCTGCCTACTTTCTTCGGTGAGCTGCAGTAAATAGCAACTGAGTAACTGTGGGCGGGGAAGCTTGCCAGGATAGCCTTTTATAAATGCACTCTGTCTGTGTATGATGGTGGATTGGGAGTACCAGACCTTAGGCTATACTACTGGGTGACCCAGTTAGTCCCATTTAGAGACTGGTTATTTGGTGACCAGCATGATTGTGCAATGCGGCCAGTTTTGACTACCCTTGAGGAACTAGGGACTCAGGCCTTGCTGCATGGCTTGCCCCCCGTGCGTATGCAGGTTATGAGGATACCAATTCTGTGCTGGTGGCATGTGCTACAATCCATCAAATGGCTTAACAGGAAAGCTGCTCAGACCCCTTTGTGGATGGGTAGTTGGCTAAAGATGGTGGTGAGGATGGAGGTGCTTAAGCCCTGGGATCTCATCAGCAAAATCATAAAAACTATGACAGCATATTGCGGCATAAAGCATGGGATGCTGGATTTGTTGGATGGAATCCACACAAGTATCTGCTCTCTAGACCTTCTTTGTGTATGATATTGCACACAACCCCTTCTTCAGACTTCATCTACATCAGCTGGCACCTACAGCATTGTCTGAAGACATGAAAGCACTCTTGCCGGAGCATCTTAGAAGGTACTCAGGCTCCTCAGGACACCTTCTGCCCCTGAATATTCTTTAGATAACTTTACTATGAAACATTTAGTGCCTAACCTCTTTCACATGTCAGCTTCCCCCTCGCCAGAAGCTTAGCCCCTCCACCACACCCTTCTAAACAATTTAATCCACCGTTTTACTGTCATGAGCTTTCATGAACTCTTAGAAGAAAATTGTATCCTCAGGTCTTCATCCTGATTTCTTGAGCTGGCCGCTATTGAATTCTGTTTGATATTTCTATCGCTCTCAGTCGCCTCTTGCACAGCATCATCACTCTATGATGATCTAAGCCAGGATATCTTACCTCTTTTCAGACTTTTGTCCAGTGGTTGGCGCTGATGTGTAGCTGGCTGAGCCATTACTCTCGCCTAACTGCACCCAGCAATGACTGCCTCACTGCGCATGTCAGCTCACATTGTTATTGTGGAGTATAGGGTTTAACGTAAAGCTGGACCACTCGAAGAACTTTTAAGGCAGAGGTATCATTGTGAGACCCATACAGTGCTCAATTTGAGCAGGTGCTTTCAGGTGCTCATCACCGGCACTTCAGGGCCGGGGCTACGGTTTCTGGTCCTGCAGGTGATGGTCTCAATATTAATTGCCCAATTTAAAATAAAAAGACCCACATACGTTGCATGGTGACGGGCTGGTATGTTTTCATAGGGAGGCATACATCTGTTCAGGCGAGCATGATTCTGTATCATCACTTTAGTGATGATGTCGTCACACCTGTCATGAATCCAAAAAGTCATCACTAACAAATGGCTTGCATTCTATTCCCAGAGTCTGCTGCAGCCTGCCACCTCCTGGGCCTAAGCCTCCCCTTGGATAATTGTAGTGGGGACCTGCAGCCCTGCCTTGCCACTATCCTCAACTTGCTTGATGTGGCTGTAGCCCACCGCAACTTTTGAGCGCTATGGAGTCTCCTGCAGTTTCCGTGCGCTGCCTCCAAGCATGCTAATTGCGGAGTGTGCTTAAGCCCAGTAGGTGCAACAGCCATATGCACGTCTCACAGGCATTGCAGCATTATGGTTGGGGACAGTGCTTTTGCTGTAGCAGCCAGGGTCACAGCAAGCTGTGTAGTGGATGCCTATGCCGTCGTCATAACTTGACCAAACTAATTACAGGCAGCACCAGCAGTGACATGACCTGCTGTGCTCATGCAGTCTCCGGACCTGCAACAAACCCAGTCAGACCGCACTGATTAATAGCTTCAAAAAAAGCATTTTCATTGGTGTACATTTTGTTTTCGCACTCATCTGTCGGTGTAAGTAAAGAAGTAAAATGCATGTCTTATGGGACAGACTTCACAGCATGGCTACAGGATAGAAAATGAGGCAGTGTGGGTGTTGAAAGTTGGGCACACCGGAGGCAGAAGAGAGCTGTAGTCTCCTTGGCAGCATTTTCAGCCCCAGCACTTTATTTTTTTACAAATTAAGCACTGGACCCATAGTTAAGGAACCATTCACGGATGGATTGCACTGACCCTTTAACTTGTTCGTATTTCACTTACGCCCACCCACAGGATGTGTGAGTAATTCAAAAATGGGTACTTAATGAGCCATTACTACAACTATACAATGGCCTGACTTGTTCTGTTGGGGAATTGTCATCAAAACAGAGTTGTTTTCTAAGCAAATTAGCAAAGGTGCTGACCGATTGTATTGATAAATTCGTCCAGTTTGTCGTATATTTGCACATTTTGTTATTTGACAGGCAGAATGTTGATTTCCAACAAGTCATTGAGAAGCCTGGCATTAAATACATACAGACATCATCTGTTGTCAATAGCAGCAAACAAGAGAGAAAAGCAAGACCTTTTTCACAATGCACCCTGTTCTCCAGAGTAGAGCATCATATGAGATATGAAGCATGAACATTCTGGCAACATTTGAGGTAATATTTCATGATAAAGTACCAAATTATTTTATATATCCATGTTTCATCTAAGTGGCCCTATAATTGCAGACTCCCTTCGCTACATGTTAAAGAACATCGAGGTGTGCATTTCATTTTAGCTGCAGAAAAACAATTCGATAAATTCTCAGGGCATCTAAAATTCGCGACAGATTCCCTCTGTATGCACTGTGGTCAGAATTAATGCATAGGGCCTTAACATACTAACCACTTCTCGTGAAATTAATACTTTTTTTTGCAGCCGTGAGATAAAGGAGGCGTCATTCACATTTATTTCTTTTATGAGCTGCTCCCCCGTGTGTTTCATTATTAATGAAGGCATGCTAAGGTTGAAAGGAAAAAAAAATACTTTACCCCTGTGACATCCATAACCTTAATAGCAGCGAGCTGTCCTGTTTTAACATGGCGACCCTGTAAAGACAAAAAGAAATTACCGTGAGCGTTTGCATTGCATTTCGTGCAGACATTTAAGGCTGGTTCTTAATTTTAAAAAGTATATAAAATAAACACAAGGGTTCAAACTATTTCTTAGTAGCCGGCTGGCAGCACTGCCTAGTCCCAATTGTAACCCATGCTTCTTTCTTCCACCACCCTTCACTTCCTGTCTCTTCATGTAATTTCTGCATGTTCTTTTCCATCCCTACTTTCTCCCTTTGTTACCATTTTCATCTCCCTTTCCTCCTTTTTTTTGGCCTATCTCTCATTAGCTCTGGGTCAAACTCGGATTATGAGAAATATGTCCTGGTCAATAAAAAAAAGAGTGAGGGTGTCCACTATCTGCAACCACCGTCACAAATTAAGCACAAGTTCATAGTGCTTCTTGCACAATTCTATAAAAATGTGCAGCAAAGAGTTGTTACCATTTTTATGGATCACTGGTGGTAGCTGAGCCACACAATTGCCAAGCACCCTCTGGCTTCTACAGAAATTTATTTTTCCATTGGCATCGGCGCAAGGTCACAATATAAAAATAGTGCGAAACTGCAGAAGTGCCATGGTGCCCAATGTGCACTGATTCTGTTCAATTTTACATGTCATGTCCTTTGGCCAATTTTGCAGTTACTTTTAGTTATATGTTCCAGGCCAAAACAACATTTTTAGGACAGACCAGGGAATTTTTTTTTTTTTTCTAGAAAATCCTCATTGCAAATCTCCCTTGAAGAGGGGGACAAAACTACCAGGCACCAGGACAAATTTCCCAATCTTTACTAAAAAATCACCTGGGATTGGTAAAAGTTTTCACAATCTAACTTTGAAATTTGTACTTGCTAGGTTGAAGATAGGAAATTATTTTGAGGAGATAGTAGCATATATTCAAGTGCAGCTGTTGTCTTACCCCATAGTGGACAACATTTGCTTATTTTAAGAAACACATCAGAAAGAGCAGACATCCTACAGTCTACAATCAATTTTTGTGTGCTCAACCACTGTGCTACTCATGCCTGCACAACACATTACTCCACAAGCAGATAAAACATCAAGAAAATATGTTGTTGATCCTGTTGTACACTTGAGGTTCTCTATGGTGTGTAAGAAGCATATTCCATTGACCCAGTGCACTCAAAAAGATAATGGCTTCCTTTTCATGGCTTTTGACTGATGTTTCCATCCAGCTAAGTACTGCCGTGGGAGGGGATGCTAACGGCACAGCGGTAGCTTAGTCTCACGAGTACCCAACGGAAGCCCTGTCGCAAGATGCATTGCACTTTGTCGCTCAATGATTCAATATGGCTTATGACTAAGTGTTCAAAAATATATTGCTCTACAAACAGGAAGGTGAATATGAAGCTTTGAGCAGTAGTGTGGCAATCCAGAGGCGGAAACATGAATTAGCCAATTACAGAAAGAACAGGGACTGGCAAAGCCAACAGGTCTCGCCTTTAAAACCTTTAGATTTTCTCAATGTTTTTTTAGCCATGCTGCACTGCACCAGCGATGCTGTGCTGCATGGCTAAAATAAAAATAAAAAAAAGACAAAAGACTGGCACGGCTGCCTACACCATTTTGTGGGCGGGTGCACCACACACACTTGTGGCAATAAAATGAAGCAGATACTTTTTTTTGTTTTCTTTATGGTTACCGATTGCAAGAGAAGCAAAGGAAGTGAGGTAACAGCAACGGGTATGGATGTAGTGGACTCAAAAGGAGTGGGGGGGGGGGAAGGGCAGGAGTGAAAGCAGCATGGGGTTGGCGGACAGCAACATGGATAGTGACTGGAAGTTGCTTATAAACCTATGTATAGAAAAATAACAAGTATTGGCAAAGCCAATAGGTTTTGTTTATAAAACCTATTGGCTTAGCTACAGTTTTTTATCCATACTGTCCAGCATGCATAGCACAGCAGTATGGCTACAAAACCAAAAAAAAGAAGAAAAAAAAAAGATGTTGTGATGGAGTTGACTCCTCCATTTGTAGGAGCGGGAAAGCTTTTAGCATGTATGCTCACACGCACCTTCGAAAGGGCACTTTTTTTATTTAGCAATACAAGATGGATTGGTAAATGAGAAAATGGTAGTGTGAACGTGCTTTTTTTTTTTTAAATGTAGCAACTCAGACTCACACAACACAGACAGTTCTATCACCATACACGAACTACACACACACCACACGCACACAAGATATCAGCACAAGGTTCTAGGTTTCACACAACAGAAGACCTTTCACACGAGAGCGGTCAGTAGAGCACGCACGCACTGACACAGAGCTTAAGATCTGGTCACTCTATACATTCAAAAACATGCTATGGTTTCCCCATCGCTTTATTTGTGATACATAGAACAGGGACACCAGGTTATTGCCCAATATGAGGGCATGCTTGGCGTGCCTATCATGACATAGGACAGGTGCTCATCAGGCACCAACAGGAACTGCTCTGGACCTCTGCTTGCACACCAGGTGAGTGTCATGCTAGGACCAAAATAAAAGTCTGGATCCCAGTTTCATAGGCAGTTCCATAGTTAGTCAGGCGCTGAGGGAAGGGTTACAAGTCAGTCTACCAAGCAGGCGACATTCCTGTCCCAATTATGGATTTGTTCTAATAGCAGGGGATGAAGTTTAACACTAGGGGGCCTATTAGGATGGCGGACGGACCTGCGTCTGTCCGCCACCCCCGAGGTGGAGGGACCGTCCGCAGGGGCAGCTGCGGTCCCTCCGGTGCCATTAGGATGTGACCGCCACCCTGGCGGTCACATCCTGGATCGTTAACCTTGCGGCGGGTGCTGCTTGAAGCAGCACCCGCCGCATGGTTAAAAACGCATGTTTTACATTTACATGCACAAAGCGGCAGGCACCGCGCGGTGCCTGCCGCTTTGTACATGTAAATGCTGGGGGGTACCATAGGTACCCCCCATGTGCTCCCCCCACCCCCGACACCCTGGGGGCCCGCAACGGGCCCCCAAACAAAAAAGACCACATGCTTTTCCACGGCGGAAAAGCCACCCTGGAAAAGCATGTTACACCACACATCCTAATTTGGCTGACGGTGTCTTGCAGACACCGTCACCAAATAGCCCTGCACACACCGCGGATCAGCGGCGGACGGACCTGCCGGCCACCGCTGGTCCCACCGTAATCCCACCACCATCCTAATCTGGCGGTGGGTGTTTTCTGTGGCCGCGGCGGATTCACCGCGATCCTAATCGGCCCCCAAGTTTACACTTTGAGAAAGACTGAGTAAGAGTTCTTTTACATCTTGGCAGCTCACAGATTTAATTGCATCAGACTGTGGAGCATGGTAAGCCTGGCCACAGCTCATCGAGTGCAGGTCAATTTGTGCCCCTACTGTTATCATCAGGGTCAAAATTGGGCGCATATAGTGGCATTTTGCACACTATTTGCAGATTATGCATTCTATAGTGGATTCATTGATATCTCATGTACCACTAGTGCAGTGGTGATAATCTGATGAGCAAGGTAGTGGGGCTTGTGTCATTTCTCGTCTAGCTCTATCACATCCATAAGAGTGGCAGAGGTGACTCCAGAGGATACGATAGGTGAGCAAGACCAATGAAGATGTTTTCTGTCACTTTTGATCTGTAACCACAACATCTCCAAGACATTGGAGGTCTGGCTAGTGAATGTTGGAACCCATATATACTGAAGGGTCGGAATAAGTCGTGAACTGCATAAACAACACATTATATCCTATGGAACTTGTAATTTGGAGGACGAGATATCTACCACGTTTGTGATGGAGAATCCCATCCGACATACTCGTAATCAGGCCCTAAGTCTAGCTGGAACACAAACCTAACCTGAGAGGCAGTCGTCAAAGAGGGGCAGGCTTGAGTCTTGGCTCCCACTGAGAATTATATGAAAATTGCAGGTGGAAACATTCTAGCTAAACTGCCATAGGCTCAAGAGATCCCTGCAGCAGATCGCATTACATATAGCACATCATGATCGGAATGTTGATGCACCTAGGCACTTTCCAACCCTTTGGGCATATTTCTTAAGCAATAGGGTGTTTTTGTTGATGCAGCAGTTTATTTGATGCACAGTGTCCCAAGGGACTTTGAGAAAGAGCCCAATACACTCAGATTCTCTACATACTTTATGTATTTGAGTGCAATTTTCTACATTATTTTTCATAACCCATCCAACCACATACAACTATTTTCTTTGGCCTGCATGCATGTGTTGACCCTGGAACAAAGAAGGGAAGCTACAACAATAAACCTTCTGATGGATCAGACATAGCATTAGCCAGTACACATGGGTCCAAGAAAACAACTTGGCCAAACCACTGCATATTCTTTAGCAAAATAAACTTCAGAGCAGATGACTGAGATTTCCTACTCCTGGCAGAACACAAAATGACTGGGACAGAACACAAAATGATTGGGACCAGCAACATATTGTGACGGGCCCACTGAGATTCCTGAAGGCACAATAGTGATTCAACATGTATGTGTCATTCTCCGTAGTACTGCGGAAAATCAGATTTTTAATTCCAGTGTTGTTCTGAACTATTGCTAGTTATGGGAGACTGAGACCTTGAATGACTTGGTGAAGAGAAGCACACTTATGAGAGTCGGGCTGCAGATACTGCTAGCAATTGTGTTACACATTTGGCCCCTACTCTGATCTAACCGAACACTAGTTGTGAAGTCCACAGTTAAATCAATCAATCAATCAGCATTTGTAAAGTGCAACACTGTTACCCCTAGTGGCATCTGGGAGCTGTGTCTCTTTCGAAGAGCAAGGTCTTGACTCTCTTTCTGATGTCTGCCAGCAAGGGGGCTGTACGGAGCTGGAGGGGAAGGTCGTTTGAGGTCTTGTCAGCGATGTTGGAGAAGGAGCGGCCATCGACGCGGCTGCGACCGATGCGGGGAGTGTGTGCGAGGGCGAGTGAAGAGGAGCGCAGGTGTCTAGTGGGACAGTGTAAGTTCAGTCGATGGTTGAAGTAGGCAGGTTAAACAATGCCACACTCCTACTCATCACATCAGTGTGTCTACTGTTGTGAAGTGTTGGTGATTGATAAGAATTATAAACCACTGAATTACACAATAACAATGCAGAAAAACTGTTCACGACTAGCCATCAAAAAGTGATGTGATGTAAGGCTGTATTTCAGTTAATAAGTCACTGCACAGTGGAGCATACACTTAGGTTGACCCCAAGAAATCCAAATGGTTTGTAAAATACAATGTTTTGAAATACATTAGCACAGAGGAAGTTGTAAACAATCTCTCGGTAGGTTACCTAAGATCTAAAAAATGCTTGCACAGGCAAGTGGTTGCTGAAAGGATGACAATAGGCCAAGGACAAAAATCGGAGGATGAGTCATGCCAAGAATCATGAGCTTTTTAGATCTGGCTTTGAATATATTAATTCAGCAAAGGTATTTAGATGACGCAAGATCGATTACCATCTTACATTTTCTGCATTTCTGTTAAGCTGTTTTCTCCATATTGAGGAGTAAAAAATCTAGGCGAGGTCAATTGGACAATATCCACTTTTGGAACTACCGGCCCACCATTTTTAAGCTCCTTCTTGACAGATCTGCATGAAACTTGCTGTGCAGAACCCAAAGTGAATGTCCTTTTATTTTTGAAAAGTTTCATGCACAATCGGCGAACAGAGCCAAAACTATTAGGGAAACAAAAAAAGGTTTTCAATGGACAGTGTGACCTTACAGAGTTGCTATTGCGACTTTTGTAATATTACATTCCAGAATAGTAGGAAGCACATTCAAGCTGACAAATGAATACTACTACATTCTCAGATGCTGGCTATAATGTGCCTAAAATTACAAAGATTCTTTTAATTGTAAATATTACAGATTTTTGTGTGTGCCTCTTTTATGGTATGTTACCGATATAAAGAGTATTGGACTGAAGTGTAATCCAATGGGAATCAGGTTAGAATATTTCTTAATTTTTTAACATGCAGCTGATATGTCTTGTCAATTCAGCAACTGAAAATCTCAATTTAAATATGGAGGTATCTGTTGTACGTAGTTTATGTAGGCAGCCGGACACGTCTTCAAGATATTAAGAAGGATTTTATTAAGATAGTATAGCAGAGCAGAACACCTCACAGCTGACCAGACCATCAACTGCCAAGGTTGGAACTTCCACATACCAGATAGAACACTCATAGGTACTATGGGAGGTTGGGAAGGTGGGAACACAAAGAAAGGGCTACTGACATAAAATAGCCATATTGAAAGGAGAACAAATATACAACAGTATCCTTCGTGTCAGATGTGATAAAGTGAATGGTGAGCCATTATCGTCCAAGGAGAGAGCATTTTTCCCAGGTTCAAAACTTGCAAAGTTGTAGTAGCAATGTATGCAAAAAATCTTTCTGACAATATCTGCCATATTTGAAGTCCCCCACATGCCATTCAATTGCCTGGATAGAAATTGTCTATATCTATTTTTAAAAATGGGAAAATACAGACATTTTGAGTGCATTTCCATGTTGTTACTGTTGACCCATGATGGACTACAGAGCATATTAAAACATACATACATCGAAGAGTGAGTCTATATTTGCTACTTTTATATATCTGAGACTACATAAGGCAGTGACTTCATTTTTTTACACTGACCCCAAAAATAAATATGGATATACAGCAATAACATTAAAAAATAAACAAATATGCACAACAGTAGGAAATGAAAAAAACAAATCCTACAAAAATGGGGACCACTAATTATGAATAACATTTTTTCCCATCACAATGAGAAAAAAAAACGAATAAACGCTACCCCACAAATCCTGAAAAAACTGAAATTATGGCTACAGCGCACTTGGGACTAAGTTTAACAGTCTTGAAAAAGTACATAATGATTCTTATTCATGTGTATGAATAGAAGAAAACACCGTAAGCAAGTGGTCTATTCATAGGGTTGGCAGGTGCATTATATATTGCCTAATGACTTCCACATGTTTGTTCTTCTTACATTGCAATGCTGAAATTTAACAAATCTAGGTCATTCAAGGGAATCTCTAATCCAATCATAACAGTGTTACCATACAGTTTCCTCAGCAAATTGCAGATGAAATTACTTAAGTCAAGTTGCGGCCAAGGTAAAAGTCAGTCCTGTTTCCACGTGTAGTGGTAGAAAATGGCTCTTTTAGGGCATTCTTTTGGAAGCAAACTAAAATAAATTGAATAAGCAGTGATATCTGTACAGTCATATGGTTGAAATTAATATTGGAAAGACCTCCAGGACAAAGACAACATTGCTTCTAATTTTGGTGATTAGCATAAATTGCCGGCATGATAGAGCCCACATATAACGACAGCATATATGACAGGCTTACGCCATTTTCCAGCTTACTGATAGTATCGACACTTACGACTCTATGGTCTGCAACTAGGTGATGATGTAGCGAACTTGGTGTTTTTTATTACTAATACCTTGTTTATTTATATAGGCGATAACATTACACCTGCCGTCCATGCCAGGATATTGGAGGTTACCAAGGAGTTTCATGACGAAGGCCTAGTTCCTTTAGGGGTCATGGAACTCTGAGCGAACTTGCAATATCCTTATAATTAAGGCTCCCAGTTTTCATTTTTTTGCAAAAAAATGCAGACAGAAAATAACTTATTTCTTGCATTTGTTTTCCAAAGCAAACAAAATACAGAAAATTGGGCTTTTTTGGGGGGAGCTCTCCATACTGTCATTCATGAATTCCATACGAAAGCTGAGAAGTTTGACAACCTGGAAAGTAAAAAAACTGGAAGAGATTTCCTTAAATAATTGAATATTTCTATATATATTTTTACTATAATTCTACTATTTGCATGTGTGTGTATTATTTTACTTAAAGTTGTAAAAACCAAGATAACATCAAAGAATGACCGCACATTTACTCGTTAAATACATGTTAAAAAATACAAGCCACTACTTAATTTCCCAACAAAAATAAATAAATATGGATAAATCTAGACAAAAATGTAATTATATATATATATGTGATCAAGCGCTCGTGGAAGCGCGAAACGCGTCATGATGATTTTGAACACCGTTGAGTAAATACCCTTGCACCTATTTCTGGGTCCGTGTCCGTGTTTTGCTGTTCGATTTATGTGCAGCGGTCTCATCGGATTTTCCTGGAATATATATATATATATATATAAGTCGAAATGCATTATGCCGAACTGCTTTCCAATTAAAGACCTTTTCCTGGATTCCCTGCGTGTGGCCCCTTCCTTCTGCTTGCTGGAGATTTTGTGTGGATATTTTCGCGTCAACCAGAGACGCGTTAAGGGACCCCGTTCTACCAAGTTGGCTGGTGCTGTAACTGGTGTCTGCGCAAGCAGTGTTTCGTCGCCCAAGGTATTGGATTGCACCAACCCACCTCCCGAGTATTGGTCCAGCAAGGGACGCTGTCAGCAGGCAGCTCATGACTGCATGAGGAGTTCCGGTCTATTAAACCAGCTCACGTCCCGGCGGATTTGTGCATGGGAGGTTGGAACGTTTGTGGGGACCCAGGGAGGTCTGAGGATTGTATTCACACTGAAATCAGCGCGCCCGGATCTGCAACGCAATGAAGCCACATGGACCTTACATTTCCATAATTTCCCACGCAGCACTTACCCAGAGAAGTTGCATTCTGGGAGATGTAGGACTGACAGAACTACATCAGGTGAGCGATCACATGGCTGGGGAGGTGTGCCTCTCTAATCAAGGGAGGATTGCAGAGACATTTAAAAACGGCAGCGTGAATGAGATTCAGTGTAGCACAGGCATCTGAAGAAGACAATTAAGTCGAAATGCATTATGCCGAACTGCCTTCCAATTAAAGACCTTTTCCTGGATTCCCAGCGTGTGGCCCCTTCCTTCTGCTTGCTGGAGGTTTTGTGTGTATATATATATATATATATATCCAAAGTTCAAAAAAACGTCCAACACGCTCTCAGAGTCCCACAAAGAACACCATAAGCAGAGTCCAAGGGTGTTTATTCAAACAAACTACATGTTTCGGCCTGACAATGGCCTTGCTCATATATATCCGCAAGCTCTACTATGATGTTCGGCAGAGGGTACTTTATTCCTTATAATGTATAGTCAGATCCCTTTCCACAACCTACTTAAAAGCTTTGTGTTTCATATGAAAGAGATAGGATGTTCGCAAACATGAAGAAAAGAATTTATAGTGCAGAAACAAACACACCAAAAAGCAGATACCTATTTGTTGCAAAAATATATTATAATCATTTTAATACAAGTCAGATTTAAAAAATAAGCTGCCGCTCAAAGTGTGTGGAAACATTGAGAGAGTTTCTATATTTCATTTAATTACCTAAAGTGCAAAATATAAAAATGTTATCACCTTTCTGCACATCTAGAAAAACAGAACAAAAGAAGGAAAAGTCAGGTTTTGTTTTTGCTGATTAAACTGCAGCGTTAATTGGCTGCTTTGTCTGGCTGCAGGCATTCCATCAAAGCTCTAATAAGTTATTGCAGTTGAGTAGCTAGGTCATTTCCTCCATAATAAAGAAACAAAAGAGGGGCCTTAATAGAGGGTTTGCAATTTCACACACATTATAAATCTCTTTGTACCGCATTTCTGAGCACTGTAAATAAAACGTGTATCCAGTGTCCATTTTATGAATATTTAAAATTATTCAATTTGGAAGGGTGAAAGATGGGTTGTCCCTGCATAGACTCAAATTTGGTTAATCTTTTTAGTTATTTTCTTAGCCCTTTGTACAAGTGCAAATTGTATTTAAAGAACTTGAACACCACCCTCTACTCAACCCTAAATGCCCCTCTTTCCATAAAATAGGGGTGAAATGCCAAATGGGGAGAAACTGAGACTCTCTAAAAGGAATGTAGATTGAGAATGAAAGCAAAGAAAGGTAAAACGAGAAGGAGTGCGACATAGAGTGAGGTGAACATAAAATTAATACAGACATATAGTGTGAAGAAAGTATGTGCAGTGATAGATAGAAGAAAACATCTCATGAAAGAGGAATACTGTTAATGAGAAAGACAGGGATCCCTTGGGGGAATGTGGGTAAAATAAAGGTGGTAAAGCAAGAATAGGAAGAAGCAAAACCAGTGGTACTGAAGAACTAGGAGATATGATTGAGAGAAGAGAGAAAATAGAGAGTGGAAAGGGGAAAGATTGAGAAAGAAATATAGCAGAGCTCCTAATTTTCCATCTTTAGGGAAAACAGCCAAGATTTAGAACGTAGGAGTAGTCTTTATAGGATTTATGCTGTCTCTGTGAGGATGTCACTGCAAACCAGAGATGGAAGAGCAGAGTGGTTAGGCCATGCTTTGACTATGCGACCACAACACCTTTTCGCAAACAATGATGTTCAAATCGCTTTAAAGTAACTTTGTTTTTCCTGCAAGGAAGTGTGTGGACAGGGCAAGATTTACACTCACCATAGGTAACAAGCCATCGAGAATCTTAAATCAGATAGTTAAGTGGCAAAGAATGCAAGATGGAGTCCAAGAATGGCCTAAAAATAGTAACATGTATTTACTTTAGGTGTCACTTCGCTTACCATTTTATTGAACACAGTATTGACATTCTGATCTATCACATCTTCTTGGCTTGAAGCTCCAATTTCTAAAATGCACAACAGGTCACATATGATTCAATTCTATTCTGGAATTTTTATATAGTGCATAGCTATCCAACGGGGCCTTCCAGCCCCAAAGACCACACATCTGTCAGCTCACTTGAGGTACTCAAAAATAACTAAAGAGAAACTAAAATAGAAGAGTTTTCAGTAGTTTCCTAAAACTGGAGCCGGATTGGTTCATTCTGAGGAACGTGGGGACTTTTCAAAAGCTTGGGGGCAAGGTGGGCGAAAAAGCGACTCCCACACTTTGTCTTGTTCACCTTAGATTCCTGGACCACAGAGACCTCCTGGTGATGGATGCATTTATTTATTTATATGAGAGCTTTATATAGTGCTAGCTAGACCTAAATATATCAGAGCACTTTACAACAGTAAATGTTCACATCAAAGATATCAGGGGGCAGATTTATGAAGGCCTTGCGCCGCCGGTGCGTCACTTTTTCCCATGTTAAAAATGACGCACCGGCGGCGCAAGGCCTTCATAAATCTGCCCCCAAGTCTATGCAGAGCATCCGAGTGAGAGCACTTTATAACAGTGCATGTTCACAACATAGATGAGTATATACAGAGCAGCTAAATCACATCAGAGTAAATCAATTAATCTAGGACATTACATATATAAATAGAAGCATACACCCTCTTACAATTTAGGTTGGTGTTTGCTCCAAGAGCTTCTGTTGTTACATGGTAATGTTGGTGCAGACAGTGCCACTTTGGTCAGTTTATGTTACCCCCTTAAGGTGGCACTGCTAAGATCTTAACAAATGCATGCCTGATGGAGGAATTACTGCTTCTTTCTCATTATTTTTGTACCACCAATGCAGGTTGCATTGCTGATAACATACTGTTTCGGAAACTGTTTCAGGTTGTGCTATTGCACTGTTCGTAAGCACGCTTCTTGCACACAGCATGCCTGGTACTGCTGAGATGTTACTGTATAAGCAGTGGGTCTCTCCTGTGAATGGCCCAATGAGCGAGGCACAGTGCCCTAAAATTGATTATTTTCAGCACTGGAAGCCAGTGCAGGGCTGCTAAAGCCAGTACAGCTGACATATGTTTGGGGATTTTTTGGAAGAATCTGAGCTGCCACATTCTGAACAACTTGCAGACTTTTTATCACAGACTTGGAGCTACCTATGTAAAGAAAGGTTCCATAATCTAGCCTGGGGTTAATCAGTCCCCACACCATCACTCTCCTCGAGGAGGGTGGCCTCGATTGTAGCAGTAAGCAGCCATGACAACGCAGGCTTTACCCCGCGCTGCCATTACGACTGCTTTTACAACGCAAGTCGTTACAACGACTTGCACTGGAGGGGCTGTTGGAAAAGGAATAGTTTAATGTTCTATTCCAACACCTTCCCTTTTGTAACGTGGGCTGGAGTTGGAATAGAAAATTAAACTATTCCACTATCCAGCGCCTACAGCGCAAGTCGTTGTAACGACTTGCGTTGTAAAAGCAGCGTCGTAATGGCAGCGCGGGGTAAAAGCCCACGTTGTCATGTCATACATCCATTGTAGCCGTTTTCTTAGAGTTCTCAGAATTTCAAAACATGCTCTAGCAAGTTTCCTGCCCTGGTTTTCAATGGAGAGTTTATCATCAAGCTTTGGTCAGTGACTGATGTAAACATCTATTGGAATTAACCTAACAATTAATTTGGGTTCATCTTCCAACACTAGATTTTATTAATGTCCTAGTGATCATACAATAAATAAGTTTTGATACACTTAAGACATTTTTTATCTCACACTTTCACTAATTAGTTTCGCATCAAGCCTGAACTTACAAAAAAAAACGCTCCGCAGTAGATCTGGCGTCGCAGCACACTGAAGAGTCACTCGGCCTTTTCAGTGGGGCCCCATGATGAAGCATGTCATCGACCAGGTCGGTGAGTGAGGGCTTTCCTAACTGACCAAAGCAAGGCCAGTGACATTTCCCTTCTCTTTGCTCCAAGTGTGGTTATCTGTGTACCATTGAACACTCTTTTTTTGTTTGCAAAAACTTGACCGGGGATTAAGAGTGGTTCCCTATTCTCCCTACCTCTCTTCTTGTTGTTCTGAGTTTATCATCAACCCATAAACCTAGGCTTTTGACTGTTAGGGCAGGTTGGGGAAAATCACCAGGGTCGTCTGGCCACGAATGTTCCTTCCTCCTTGAGGAACTGTTTCCAATGACTAGTACTTCCGTTGTACTGACGTTCAGTTTTAGGCTACTGGCAGACATCCAGTCTGTAACCTCCTTTAGACAGGAGTTTAGTTGGTTAGATATCTTCCCAATGTCTGGTGTAAGTAATACATTAGTAACTCTCAACTAGTTTGTCTTTTGCAAAGTCTCCAAAACGTTTTTGACAAACGTGCAACAGGGTAGACTAAATTATTGTTTTGATAGTGTTTGATAGTAACAATGTAATCAGCAACTCCCAAGCAAGGTTTTAGGAGATTATGGAGTACAGTGGAAAAAAAGGTTTTAAGCTTGCAACCGTGATAATGAATAAAGTTAGTTTTGGGGAAGGGCAAATATAGTCAGCATTTTCACATTTCCAGCCTGCCTTTGACAATGTGGATCAGCTAGTACTCAGAGAAGTATTGACTGATGGGGGAAGGGGAAAAGGAAATAGCCATGAGCCATCCCTATGTTATTTAGATAATAGAACAAGTGTGTGATATGCAATGCACGGAGGTGGCGAAGGTGGCCTGACAAGGCTGTGTTTTGGTTGCAACACCCTTTATTATTTTTGGAATTACCTAGATGTGTATGCAAAATAAAGTTATGAGGTCAGAAAATGCTTTCCACCAGGTTTTTTTTGATCCGTGATGTGTACCATCTCTTGACAATCATTAAATCCACACATGAGGACACAAAGGGACAATATTATAGGTGGGAAAATTGAATGTTTGAAAATTACTATTTCAACTCAGCTGTGTGCACCCTCACTTCATTTAGTCCATCGGTCATTTTCAGTAGACATATGACAGAAATGTAGATCAGTCCTCCCAAATAAAAAAAAAAAGTTTATTTTGATGAGCATCTCCCCGAACTCTGCCTGCATATAAATCCACATTGGGAGTCAGTCCTGTCTCAGTCCAAATTGAGATCAATCAAAGTTGTATCTTGGTTTGGTGCTGAAATTTGGGGTGTTACCGACATAGATCTCCAGCCTTCTATGAGAGTAAGTTATATCAATATTTAGGGCACATAGCAAAATCTGTCACTTACTTCCTCCACACCTTGAGCTAGGAGTAAAGAGTGATTGATATAAGGTGGAATTAGTGCATAATCTATAAGGTTGAGAATTTTGTCCAGCCCTTCTGGCATTAAAGCTCCCTGACACAATAAAGGATTGTTGAACTATGGTAATATTCTTAGTACACCTTAGGTTAAGCGTATTCACGATTCCCTTTCATGCCTTGGTCTATCTAAATAGTACATGGGTGTTCAAAAAAGGGATGGCTGGGTTCATTCTAGATTTTAGTCTAAAAACACAAAAGCAATTTTCCATGATCTTATCTTAATTTAACTTAATTACATTGCTATACTGAAAATCTGGCATGGATCCAAGCTCTCTAGGATCCTGTTGGACAACCCAGAAAACCGTCCCTGGTCTGACCCTGAGCAGATAATTCAAATACTATCATTAAATGTAAATACTGGGATATAGTTGAGGGTCAGACAGTTGAAGAAAACTGGTGAAAATTAAACTTGGTATTCAATACATATGTCAAAAGACAGACTATATGAACTCGACTCGCCGCTTTTTTTTGGATCTCTTCATATTCAAATTCATGATTATCATGTCACTAGGATCCTTTCTACCAAATTCGAGTAGAAACAGCTCTCTGGGATAGCACTATGATTAAGTAACAAGTACCTTTTCCTTATCCGTACCCAGATTACTGACCCTTCCGACAGCAGCAGCTCCTCAATTCATAGAAATTATGAGGAGTGAGATAAGGGAACTTCTTCAATGCTGCAAATGTACAGATGATGTACTAAAACACAAATGTGTGTAATCAACTTCTCAAGATTGCTTAATTTAGTTTCAACCTTTCAAATATTGAATAGTGGCATGGATAATGTGTGTGATCTTGGAATGATGATGTAACTGAGTCTACTTCAAAGAGGGCACAGAGGGCAGGTCTTGTCATTCAGTTTGAGAAA
Source organism: Lissotriton helveticus (assembly GCF_964261635.1). Lineage (NCBI taxonomy): Eukaryota > Metazoa > Chordata > Amphibia > Caudata > Salamandridae > Lissotriton > Lissotriton helveticus. Next base: position 91,407,745 of record NC_136072.1, read on the forward strand.
TTGGATGTGCATAGGCCCATTAATTTCCAGGCTTTGAGTACTTCTCTTTTTTTATCTTGAGGGAATGTTTAACATGCATTTATTTAACCCCTTCGATGCTGGCCCGTTTCCGCCGCTGTGCTGTAAACAAACGAACAGGGCGGGGCCGTGACGAACCTCAGCCGTCATCCGCACACGAGCGCCGTGGAGCGTGACGGCTGGGGTTCGTCACCAGCATGGAAGGGGTTAATGTAACAGCAAATGTTTTGTTTGTATGCTAGGTAGTACCTGAAATAAATAAGTGATAAAAAGAAAAATATTGGTAAATAGCAGGGTCCATTCCTTTCCACTTTTGAAGCAAAACATTAGGCATTCCTTTTTAATACAGAATGCACCAGTCACAGACCCTTGTCCATAGGTGCCCTTTCTTTCCATTAAAAGGCCAAAACATTGCAAATTGTATCACAAGGTAGAACAGTGTACAGGGATTTTAATTATTTAGTTTCTGAATACAAAATTGTAAAGTTTCTTTATGTACTGTACACAACATGGTAAATCTTATCAATGCTGAATAAATCAGATAGAATTGGTTGTCCAGTGTCTATCCAGGATCCAGGTACTGGGGGGTGGGGGGGGGGGGTTCCTATAGGGTCCTACTGTCCACTCCTCCACAAAGCATATGCATACTTTCTGAAACTGAAAACGTCAGTTTGATTATAGCCCCCAAAACCCTCCACACACACAACACGCATCCCCGTGCTCTTCTTCCGTATATGTAATGCATGCCATTTTGTCAGGTACAAGATTTGAGGCACAGCAGGGATCCTTTCCTCTGTCTGCTAAAAATAACACGAGCTACGCAAAGAATCACTTTGGCAACCAACATCAAAACGCAAATCACTTATTCCTGAACTGGTAAATTGAGAACTTTTCTATGAAAAGGCGAAACCAGAAAATTTCCATCAGAGCTTATAAACAACATTTTAGAGGAGTTGAGGATGCCAACCACAGCCCTAGCAGTGCATTACTGATGGCTTACCCACCTCTCCTGCTCCCTGTCATTCGAGCTTGAGCTCAATTGATTTTCTGTGCTCTTGGAAGGACTTGGCATTACTATATATAGTGTTTGGCCTTTCCCCATTCAATTTCAGGGAAACGTGATGGGATCTATTTCAAGAGGTGTACCATACAGATTGCGTACTACAAGGGCACAGACTTTTTGCAGGACCTGAGGCCAGGCTGCATTTAGTGCAATGCTTGTACACTACAATTGTCATACACTTTTGCATTGACTTACAAGTTCAAAACAAGATATTGGCATTGATGACCAATGCAAAAAGTAACATTTAAAATCTTTGCACAACATGGCACAAAGGTTATTTTTTCAATATGCAAATAGTTGCTGTAAAATTTGCAGTGCACGACTTTAGCACTTTAATCCCTCCCCCCCCAAGGAATATTTGATGGTCTTGCGACAAAAGATTAGCAGTCAGTATTACTGCTGTCTTTACATAAGGGACCTTCTATGATCCTGCCTTGTGTCTGTGCATAGGTGCATAATGGGTCCCTGCAGCAATTTTAGTAGAAATTGTAATGTGTGCAGCACATGCACTAGATTAGTAACTTGTGAACTGGTGCATTATCTACAGACACCACATGCTTTCAATATTATTGTTATTATTTTATTTCAGAAGTTTTATATAGCGCTAGCCAGACCGGGGGTATCAGAACGCTTCACATCAGTTACAGAGCAAATGAAATGAGAGCAGAGCATAATACAATAATGCAGGACAGACGTAATGACAATGATACACAGTTCCGATGCGAGGACTTGAAAACACCGCATCCAGGAGGGGTGAGGAGTCAATCTCAGGGCTCCAGCTGTTTCTATCTGTTCGGTAGGGCTCGATCGAGGAAGAGGGTTATGAGCTGATTTTTTAATTTAGCGAAAGAAGGAGTAGTTCTGATGTGAGGAGGAATAGAGTTCCAGATTTCGGGCGCGTTACCAGCGAAGGACCTAAAAAGGGGCTTAAATATTTTTGAAAAAATTCAAGACTGTGTTTTAAGGTCCCAGTCGTCCATACAGGCTGAACATTAATACAATCTAAAAATTAATTTAAAAAAAAAAACAACCATGTTGGGAGGGAGGAGGGGCTATATGCTGTATCCCTTGAAAGTCTGGATCTGGCATCATTGTTCATGATGGCAAGGTTGAATATCTATAGAGAACTGTCAAGCCCATAGGATCAGTCAGATCTTCTCAAAGAATTCCTTTGGTTGTACAAACTCATTTAAAACAGTGCGGTGGAGCCCTTATGATTAATTGTACATAGTGAGCTGATGCGCAGTTGGCTTCCATCTGTATTGTGTCCATATTCAAGTTCCTGCACCTATTGTGATGTATTCACTCATCAAGCATGGGCAGCTCTCCAGTGACCCGGAGGTGTTGGTCACGTATACGTGCGCACTAAGGAAACCAATAATAAAATAAGCTCTGATCAGATGTTCTTGAAAACACAAGTGTAATGCCAGAATAAGCCCCATCAATATCACATTAACCCCTTCCATGCTCATGACGGAACGATTCCATCATGAGCGTCGGTTGAGCTGTGCTCATGACGGAACCATTCCGTCATGGTTCCATAAGCCCAATGGAACGTTCAGCACAGCGCAGGAATCTGCGCCCCGCTGAAGAGGTTAACAATTACTGATGATAAAAATGCAAAAAAAAATACTTTCAAAGAAAAATAACTTGGGTGGATATGAGGAGCAGGGATCACAGAATAAAAGAATCATTCCTACATAGTGGAATCGTTTTAGTCTAGAAATAGAATTGAATCTTGGATACATGCACCCTTTTAGTGCTTGATCCAGGTACACATGGACCCAGTGTCTTGTTTGAATGGATCACATCAATTTCCTTATAGCATGGTTGAACTGGAAGTTAATATGACCCTCTCTCTGCACTGGTTTGTACAGAGCAGGGTTGGTGGAAATGCATTATTTTCAGACAAGGCTTATGTCAGGAAGTAATGGAAAGCTAAGCAAAAAGCTACAACATCAGGCAACCAGTCTCTTTCATTATTCTTTGAAATGTATGTATGAGGCCTATGACTTAAAGGAGCAGTCCCAAATTCCACATGGGCTGCATGTTGGAATTGTGCAAGCCTTCTTACCTTCCTGCGACCATGTAATAAATGTTAGTCCCAAAGAGGATAACGTTGTTTTAGGGGTTAGCCGTGATCTCCCGCTCTGCTCCTTGATGTGTGCAAGAGAAGACACACTTCCTTTATAGCTCTTTTCCATTGGCCAGCCCTGTATTAGAGAAGGATACTTGATGCAGCGTAGTGGGAACTGGTAAACAGCAAGGGCTGCGGCACTTGGCTGTTCTTTGTGCTTAGTGCTTTATGAGCAGGTCTGAAACTCTACAGGGGGTGTAACCGAGGCTCTTTTTAATAATAATCCTGTAGTTGTAAAGCGCACAGCTAGGTTTCCTGGCGCTGGGAGCCGTTGGGAAGATTAAGCAAGCTATTGCCCAGAGTCACATGGTGCTGGGCACACCCCTGCCGCTGGTGCCGGGGATCGAACCATGATCCCCAGCGTCCGGCGTCAGTCGCCCTGGCCGCTGCGCCACACCTCTTCCCAGGCTCTTGCAGCACGTGCAGGGGGCCCCCAACCCTTAAAGGGGCCTCAAATGATTCAGGGGGGCACCCATTCAGATGGAGGCCTATAACAATCTGTAAGATATACATGACACAGGGGCCCCTCATCATATTCTGCAGGAGGGCCCAATCATTTTGCGTTACCCCACTGAGCTGTACTAAATGTGCATGGCAGGTCACCAGACATTCTGTTACAGTTCCTACTATTCCAGTAAGACTGCGTTTGGGCTTCATAAACATCAAAAATATGTGGCACTGAGTCCTGGCATACCATCAGTATATGTTGACCTAAGACCTGGCTAGCTCACAGTGACCAAATGGACCTCTATTATGACATCGTACCGGATGTATATGCAACATCAGAACATGACACCCCTGACTCCCCAATTAAATCGTGTAAGCAGATCTACCCTTTCGTTGTTATCTCAGGCATGGCCAAAGAGACACAAGAAATACTCAAATTGGCATTTCAAACTTTATTGAAGCAATTGGATTTGTTCATAAAATACATGCACAGCAATGGTTAATAGAATGGAGCAAAACAATTTTACCAGTGTTCAAAGTATGGTAAAAAGAATAAATAGTTCAACCAGTGTGTAATTGCCCAGATTATATGAATGCATACAATGGTGTTCCAACTTAGTGTTTCCTATTTAAGTAAACATAGGGCGTGCGAGTCTGCCAGAATACCTTAAAGTGTTCTAACTCCCCATTTACCTATGGCCTTCATGTGGAACAGGCCGCTGGCCATCCTACGATGGTAACAGGATTCAACTGGGCTAGAATTCTGGCATGGGGTGACCTCGACAATCCCATTGAAGACTAGCTGCAGTTTATATAATAAACTTGACCCATTCTCTCTATGCCGAAGTTCTGGTCTGGCTGTCTTTGTTGATTCTACTTACCCAGAGCAGTCGCCAAACAAACAACAACATTTTGCCAATTGAATCTAGTCTTTGTACAGGATGTACCAAGGCCTGATAATGTGCCTACGAAGTGTACATGTAAGCATACCTTTTTATGAGAACTTTATCCCATATGAGTGTTAATGTGGATATTGATGCTTTTGTTGACAAAAATTAACTGTTGTCCTTAATAGATTTGCCCGTTCTGAATGCCACATCTACCTCTACACGCAAGTATGTAGTCAGGCAGTCCCTGAGTCGTAGTTCCGGGATTATTGATGGATGGGTCACAGGTGGGAGGGTGCACAGCTGGCAGGAAAAAACTAGGCCAGGAAACTCTTGATCAATTCCACAGATAGGTGCAGCAACATTACAATGGTCAGAGGGGATTGCACCAATAAAGCACAAGTGACCGGAGAAGGAACGTGCTCCTAAAAACACCATAGAGGTCAGATGCTACATTAGTAAGGAACACACAGACAATCAGGGCCTAGCACATGTAGTGATCAGATGCTCCCCATGCCGCACATCTGGACACATTCACCACTAAGCACACTGTGTCCACGCTGGTCAAGACCCACCTGTTATAACAGTTGGCCATTAATTTAGGACTTCAACATTGCTCACCATATATGGTAGACTGGACACTTTAATTGCTTGTTCTAATATTGTATATAAATAGACCTCGAACCCAATGTAAATTGAGACAGTCCTTAGACTTAGTGCCTGTAACTATCCTCCCAGCCGAACTGTTTAATGACAAATTGTTCCTGTTTTACCAAACGCCTCTTGTCTGAAAGCAAATTTGCGTTAAAAGTCACCATTGAAAAAAATTTCAACTTTAAACGTAAACATGTTAAATGGAGGTGTGTGTGGGTGAAGCCTATGTAGCCTCACAACAGCATAGTTACAGTGGGCTCCATGTACATCAGAAGACTGGTCATTGTCTACCCCCGCACCGCTGTACTTGGCACAGGGCATGGTCAAAGGACACAAACTGGACACAGGTTGCACTGAGGGCAGGGATGTTGTTAATGACCACAGCACAGAGTACACATCCAGTTTCTTTCAATCACATCAAATTGTGTGCAGTTTAGGTCAATGTGGCACAATTATTTGAGGGGAATTAAATGTATTTTTTCCCCATTCACGTCCCATGGGGATTTCTACTTTTTGCTACTGGGATACTGCAGAATGAAATTACATGCATCATGTTATGAAATTAAAACTTCTCATGATCTACCCTCTCTGTGATTTAATGGCATTCAATTTTGTAGTTTCTGAGAAAATTTAATTTAAAAAAAAGATGCTGCTTGGACTTTAAGTGGTTCATTTCATGTATAAATTGAGGGTTCAGGACAAGTTCAAAAACAAGTGTCAGAGAACCGATTTAGAATGCAGAAACTAATCTGATTAGATGGGATAGTTGATTTCCCCAGCAGGCTCACTGTTCTTGAATGTTCTGAGTATTGCCCGAGAACTGCAATAATCTGATTGGCTGTCAAAGATTGACAATTTGCCTCTGATTAACATTACAGAATAAGAGCAGGGCAAGAGCTCTTCTCTTGGAAGGAAATCACGTGGAGTTAAATGAGAGTAACAGGGGCACACCTCAAACAAATGGGGATCAGAGTACATTGAAGAAAGTGCCACAAAAGGAAGGATATCAAGAAAGAGGGTATTTTATTTTGTCTATCACAATTAAAGTTGGCAGAAAATGGATTGGCAATTTTCCATTGGTTTGCTTTTCGGCTAGATTGCTCTGCTGCCTTTTGGATAGGTTTGCATTATATAAATTCCACATGATAGATATACATTAAGAAAAATGTGTGCAAGAGTATTCTATGGTTTGTTGGTCATGCACACTTTAATTACGACACTTTACACCAGGCAGAAAAACACTTTTGAGGCCAAAGATTGGATTATACATCTTTTACAACTTTTTATTGCAGTTCTGTATTTTATTGCACATAGAATGATTATCTGGGAAACATTTGGGCACCACCCTAAATTTCAGACTTGATGGTCTCAGGCTTTAAGGACAAGACCATTCCTGAATAAATACATTTGACACTTAGGATGTCCAACATTTCTTTTATGTGCTTGTCTTGGGAGGATGATTTAGTTCTTTCTAAATGAAGCTCTTTGGCCCTTAGGATATCACACAGCTCAAACCTTTGCCTGTTCTTCCTTTTTTTATTAAAGTAGACTGACAAGACCCCTTGCCCTTTAAGACCAATATGTCACCACTGGGTGATCAGCTCCTGAGATGGAGGGATGCCTAGCTGGACTTCTTTGGACTTGATGTTGTCTCACTTTTTCGAAAATGAACTGCATCAAAATGAAGTGCCTGCTTATCTCTCGGCCCACCTTCTATATCCTGATGGAACTCCATCTTCTGACTCTTAGCATCGCTTCAAATCCCCTCATTAGTTACATATTTGAGTTTCACTGTTGATCGTTCCTGAACCGAAGACTGCACATCAGTTGACTGGTTTTGTCAAACTTCCATTACCTTGAAGAATTAAGCAGCGGGTACGGACCTGCTCTTCTGTCTATGCGTGTGTCAACAGTAGACAGAGGCACGGCTATCATCTCAGCACTTGCTTCATCATAACTAAATGTGCTTCATTCTGCAGCCAATCTAATTTCAACGGCCACCTCTGCGTTAGAGGATTGGTGTCCAACTCTTCGGTCTGACTTACAAGGCATTTTTCTTTGGAAACGTTCAATAAGACAATCAATCTCCGACTTGACCACAATGAGCTGGAGCAGGGCTGTACTGCTCCTGGACATCCGCAGATGACAAAATGATTTCTCTTCCATCTCCTTGCATATAAAAATTGTTGCTCCCGCATTACACAGCTCCCCGCTTTCTTACGTCTTCATAAAGCCCTGAAATGCCAATAGCTTAGATGAGCATTTCCAGATCAATGATCATTGAACTCCTTTTTAGGCTAGTCCATCATAGTGCTACATATTTTTAGCAATTTGAGCTTGTCCTTTTTTGTTCTTGGAGTGCTTTTGGTTCTCACTTATGGTTATTTATTTAACTTATATGATCTAAAAAAATTATTACTCACAGTTCATACAGCACCTACAGCCACTGGGCGCTTGACTACTGCTACTTTAGCTACTTCTCCAAGTCTAAAAATTGACTGACACTCTTGTGTCATTACAAAGCGTGCAGAGAAAACATGTTTAACATCTTGGAAGTGAATTTGGGACAGTCATGGAATGAAATTCAAAGTGCAGATATCCCTTTGAACAGGCAGAAAGTATTGTGTTAGTAGAACCCAAAAAACCATCCAAGCCAACAACAAAACAAGGACTTATTTCACTACGCATACATATAATCTTAGGATGACTTTTGTTTAGTCTCACCAGACAAAAGTTTGATAGTCTACCAACTATGGAGACCCACTGGAATCCATGTTATGGATATCTAGCAAAAGGTTTAAGACTCACCTGGTCTCCTGTGGCTCCATTGGATCACTATGCAATGAAGTGTTTTTACTAAGATTGTGAAATCCTTGTCCTATATTTTATGATGTCTGACATTTTTGAAGTTATCATTTCTAGTGTTGGATCAGTTACAAAAGAAGGTGAGGCCTTCTCTCATCAAACCTACATCTTTAAGAATGCAAATTCGTAGGGCTCACTTCTTAACACATTTTACACAAGTAAACTCAACTTATACATATAAAAAGAGAATTTCCCACAGAGAAATTCCTGATCCAGTTTCATGAAATAAGTGTTTGATATGCCAGGAATGAGATTGGAGGGGAAATAGGTGCTTCCAAAGTGGATATCCATGTAAATGTCATTCTCACATTTCCTTGAACTTCTACATTTACACTTGGATAACCCAGGGAAAATTGTGCTGAAAGTGCAGGGTACTTCTCACTAAATGCTCACTATTACGTCTGCCTTAGAGACAGCTTAAGCTGTATTATCAGTCTCATATTTTCCCGAAAATAAACAAACAGCCAGTTTTCCTCATCCACTGACCTATTCAAATGTCATGCACATCTTTCCTCCTCCTACTCAGCATTAAGCAATATGTGAGCCACTTCCTCTGCTGGCTTTCTTGCACTGTGACTGATAGCATTTTTCCTGATCACGTGTGCAATCGTGCCTGAAAAGGAGTACACTTCAGTTCTAGGAGTGTGCCGTGTGTGGGCTTCTGGGACACTTCATTACTTTTATGCTGTTCCTAAATTTTCTTGCACATAGAACATTTTGGAAAAAAACTGGAAATTAAATGAGAAATCATTGCATGCCTGCCAATGCTAGATCTAATGGCTTTGCTAATGCTCGTTGTGTCATAGGGGGCGAAAGGAAGCTGGCACATGAAAATCTATTTTTTATTAGGAAAATAATAAATATTATATACGCTATTTATTCCAGCCATGCAGATTTTCCACATTACGAATGATTAATGGTTGTGAGATGCAAAAGAGTAAACTACCAATTATATGAGAATTGTAAATTTCATGGGTTTATGCCTCAGGCTATGATGTAAACGAGGATAGTTGTAAATCTCTGTTTTGCCTAGGTACATGTTATAGAGATATACAACTCTTCAGTGGATCAGACCTTACATCTCTCTCAATGCAATATATAAACATCCCCATTTTGATGGAATCTTAAATCCAGATATCTTAATGCTGGCTTAGATGAGTGCAGACCAAACAGTCAAGTCTTCAGGATAATTTGCAGTATTAGCTAATAGTGATGCAATTTAGCTGGTGCTAGTGTGTTGATCATTATATACTAGTGTATCCCTGGAACCACCTTGAAAGGGGCGACAGAGATGGGCCCACATAAACTGTCCTCAAATTGCTTCAAGTTTTGCTTTTAGGAAACTGTGCATAGTTTAAAAAAATAAAAAAAAGATTCATGCATGTATGTCCTTTTGCCTTATTTCCTTTGCAGTCCAAAACATGTTAAAACATTGAGAGCCATGTTACAAAACTACTTAAGCAAAAAGAACAATTGATGGGTGGAATGCTGAACAACATCATCTTTTTGCTCACCACGCCATTTCAGTCCAAAAACGATGGATTAAACCCAGATCTGTGACTGGGGGTGATTGTTTGCTTGGTTCAGCAGTCTGTCCATCATCTGTTCTTTTTGATTTTGTCACCTGGGTGAAGAGTATGCCCAGACGTGGGTCCCATGCCTACTGTGTCAATGGATTCACGCTAGCCTGGCTGATGAGGGGTGACAACCTGAACCGGTACCAGGATGCTTGTTTCCAGGCCAGGGAGGACCTGGCCTGGCAGTTCAGGCTGGACTGCTCCCATGGGATCAGGGTCAAGGGTGATTTGCATATGGCTGGGTGCACACTGGGGTGGGGTGGTGAGCAAAGAAATGATGGATTAAACCCAGATCTGTGACTGGGGGTGAATATTTTTATTTGTTCAGTATTCCATCCATCATCTTTTCTTTTTAATTCAACAATACCAGTCAGCCCAAAACTGTGGCAGATACTGAGCATGAACCTAGAGCTCGCAGGGCTTGCTGTATGTGAAAATGCTACACAGTCTTATGAACTAAGGCATAACAAAGCATGTCATAACTCAGCAAACTTTGTATGACCTCCATTGAAGATCCATAAACAGAAAATAATTTAGACATGCCAAAAGTAAACTTTCACAAGATAAATACAAGCTGGCTAAATAATGCATTTATATGACGTACTTTTCACAAATATGTAACATAAATAAAAGATTGCAGTGTGTTTTATCTGTAAGTATGCAGTGTCTGAACACTCTACTATAAAAACCACAGCAAACAAGAATGTGGATGCTAACAGTTTTTTGGCCCATGTAAGAGCAGAGATGTGGCAACCACCATAACACTCCAAGCGAAAAACCCATGAATCTTTTCAAGTGCACTCCGTTTTCATCTGCATTCAGTAACTTTACGACTGTTTATATTTTTTCCAGGGTTGATGCATCGAGTATGCATTCCTTAAAACCTCGGTCTATTACACAATGACACAATCACATATGAGAGATTCCAAACTAAAAGGAAGACCTTTCTAGTAAAAGAAAAAAACAGCGCCTGCTAAAACTCGTTCTAATATTGTCTACAGTATTAGAAATACCCAGTGAGAAAGTATACCCTCAAAAAATATATTTTTCCGCAATGAGAGTAATTTTCAAAGCCAGGGACAAATACATAAAAAATAAAAAAAACTCCAACAGATGTACTTCTGGGTTTAGAGTAGAGTTCTGACTTTTATGAGCTTCACAAAGAATTTCAGCACTACCACAAAGCTGAAAAGGTAACCTTGTCGATTTCACACCAAGTGGACCATTAAGTTTTTGGAATGATGCAGAAATATACATTGGCAAACACATATATATATATATATATATATATATATATATACATATATATATATATATATATACATACATATATATATATATATATATATATATATATATATATATATATATATATATATATATATATATATATATATATATATATATATATATATATATATATATATATATATATATATATATATTCCAGCTCCAGGTGTCCCTTTCTTGGAAACGCACTCGCAAAGGTTGGTGTCACAATCCTTTATTAGGAACAAACATCTCCCATCGCTGTAGGGATTACAGCATGTCAAAAAGCCGTACGCGTTTCAAAGCAGATTGCTTCTTCCTCAGAGGCTCGACTGATGCAAAGGGACACACCCACAGTTTTAACACATCCCACGCCCATCTCGGGGCAAAGCATTCTGGGTCCTGTAGTGCGTCCTGAAAAATAACACCCACAATTAGGTACATCAATGTTCACTTGCTGCCCTTTACAGTCTTTATAAGTGGGTGTGTCCCTTTGCATCAGTCGAGCCTCTGAGGAAGAAGCAATCTGCTTTGAAACGCGTAAGGCTTTTCGACATGCTGTAATCCCTACAGCGTTGGGAGATGTTTGTTCCTAATAAAGGATTGTGACACCAACCTTTGCGAGTGCGTTTCCAAGAAAGGGACACCTGGAATATATATATATATATATATATATATATATATATATATATATATATATATATATATATATATATATCTCAAAGTTAAATATGGAAGAGTGTCTTCCTAATGCCTACTTTGGGCAAACATTTGCTCCTCATTAAATTTGCATGTGTTTGCAAACAGGGCCAGAGAGGCTTTTTATTCCACAGGGCATTTTCCTGGTTCACTGAAGCCCTTAGAGGATGGGTATGAAAGCCTAGGTCCTAGTGCCTCAGTCACTTCCACTTTCCCCAGTAGGCATGAGGAGCTTTCAAGAGGGAGAGAGAGATATATATCAGACAGAGAAAGACAAAATGGATAGTTGGAAAATGAGAGATTGAAGGAGGAGACAACTGGAGTACTGGGTTTGAACATGTTTGCCAGGGCTGTTTTTGGTTCCCCCAGTGCAGCCCTATTTCCAAGAAAGGTACAAGTGGCATGTGAAACCCCAATCCTGCAGGTTTGTTGGTGTTCACTTCTTCATAGATGTTGCCTTCCAAATAAGAGTGAACAATGTTAATCCTACAAATGTGGCCATTATATTATATTGGTGGAATAGCTGCATTTACAAATACACTTTTCAAATGTAAAATGCCACCAACATTGATTCTTGTCCAATCCCCATGGCACAAGGCTGTCTAGTTGGCTTCCTAAATCTAGCCATGTAAATGAAGGTATATGTCAGGATGTGCTTTGATAGTATACTGAAAATCCCAATCAGAGGATCTGTAATGGAATTCAGGAGTGTATCTGTAGTAAATTACTTCTCTACTGTTCTCCACTGAATAGCTCCTTAGAATGTACCATGACATCATGGAATGCCTGCGTGTCTCTCTGCGCTTACATTGTCAGTTTGTCAACTCAGGCTGAGCTGGAAGGAGCCTGCTCCTGGTGGGGCTACATCTGTACTTTCTATCTTATCCTACTTACCTATCCTAGAAGATAGCTACAATAAAGGATGATCTACTTATAGAGCTGGACTGTGTATCTTACTTTACAACAGTTTCCTTTATGTGAATTATGCTGCCATAGTTTAAATCTTGCCACATCTGTGATCACAGCGGAAGAGCGGCAGCTAGTATGGCCATCCCTTAGGATAAAAACTAAAAGTCAATAAAACACTGCTTTTAGATTTAAAGCAACAATTCTGGATCCTTTTGGTTCGACCAAATGCAGATTATTTGGGTTTAACTTGTGAACATATGTATGTGTACTTTTGCATCTGAATGCTTACTATGTACCCTGGAATACTACCAACTTGTTCAATTATTAAAGGAAGAAATAGACGGGTATATGGCCATTCATTCTCCGCGATGATGGGGACAGGATATAACAAACAGTCCTAGAAGGTAGAGACTTCAAGACCCAATGAAAGAGCTAGACTTAAGAAAAAAAAAGGGTATGTAGTATGGTAACCCATATACAAACTATCAGGTTTTCGATCTCTTGTAGAACGCGTGACATCTTGAGAAGTTTTTAAAAATGGCAAAAGCTCCCCATATACACTGGGAACTTACCAGTTGCTCTGGTGGCACCTGGGTTTTACTTCACCCACACTGTTCTGAAGCATTAAATGTCAAGAAATCATCTTGAGAAACTCTTGGGAGTCACTGCTAACATTCTGACTCATACTTTACTCATGGAAGGAGCACAATGTCTTCTTACCAAGAGATAAGCAATGACATAGGTAACTCCACATCATAAGAGCTCTCATAAATCTATTTATATGGCACTGGAGAATGACTAACAGCAGCTCTATAAATTAGCCCAGAAGTGATCTCACTCCAAAAGGGAGAAATTGTATCTTGTTGACATGGCATGATCATATACCTACTTCAATTTCTTGGTCTTAACATAATATTGCTATATTTTGCATTTCACAACTATGTAAAAACAAAATACAAAAACAGTCCACTAGATAGTCCAAGTTCAGGATCTCTGGAATCAAGCTGCATTACATGTCCAAAGTTATGTGCCAGGTTGAGTAAATTATGCAGCAAGAAATAATTATGTTGCACAAAAAGGGACATTAGGCATAATGTTATGCAAATAATGGAAAAGTATGCGGCATGCTCTGCATCATAACTGTATATGGTTTTAAGTACCCTCTGTCATACATTTTATAGATGTTTCAGGTCACCAAGGATCTTCTTTATAACAAAGAATGTTAAGGTGACTTGTAAGATCCTTTCAAAATACTGCATACAGCATATGGTTATATCACTATCTTTCTCCGAGAAGCTTAATATGAGCAAATATGGTCGAAAATATGTAGAATGGACGTAGAATGTACTGTGTAAAATTAAACCCCAATATACAGCTATTTGAAACAAAAACATACTATATGGGTTTTAATGTAAATACATTTCTAAAATAGCTAAAGTTTATAAAGTGTGGTAACATGCAGAAAACAATCCTGCTTTCCTATGACAATGAACTGTAGCTGTGTAAAAATTTACCATATGTGCCTCCTTTCTGCTATTCTTTGTTCATTTCAGGAAGGAAGTTCAGAAGAGCTAGTTCTCATTTTCATTGAGTGACTAGTAGGTGTGAATCTGCTCCTTGACCAGCTCTTGACAGGGTGCTGGCTCAGGCAGCAGTAGGCCTGGTCGGTGAACTGCCCTCCGCTAGCGTTCAGAAACCTTACGTTTTCGTTGAGGAAGCTGCTGCTCGAGTACAACTTCTACTTGAGCGGCAAAAAGAAGCAGCGCCCTCTTGTGCTGAGCGTGATACACTTTGCGCTAATTTTACAGCACCGGACAAACACCTGGAGCTAAAAATCAGTGCAAGCGGCATGACGTAACCCACTCCGCCGCTTGTGGAACTCCACGTAGCTTGCCAGAGTTTTTTTTGTCACTTTTGCAAACTCCACCCAGGCCTAGGCAGCAGGCATTGTGATGTCATAAATCAACTGTAAAGTGCTATCACAGTTGAGCAGCAACCTCATTTCATTATTATAGGCACTACGGATGTCACAACTAGAAGGTAATAAGAAAATTAGACAATATTTTATACCCAGATTGCCTACTTCCAAGCATTAGTAAACTGTTAACACACATTGGTATAATCTGGATACCACATTCCATGAATTTGACATAGTTACAGTAGCATGAGCAAAATACCTCTGCTTGTTCGAGTTTGCAATATATTTTAAAGCAGCAAAATAAAATAAGCACAATGGTCTTGCAGCAGTCCAATATGAAATAAAAGTTACAATCAGTTGCCAAAAGGATTCCTACATTTTCAGGAAAAGGAATTTAAAATGCAAGATAGGATCACAGCACGACTAATGTTAGAGCAAGGAGAAGCCCATTTGTCTTTGAGATAAAGGAAAGAATTGCTGATATAAAGAAACAGGCAGTAAAAAGCAAAATACCCGGCTTTTTGTTATAAAAAATGTAGAAGTGTGATACTTTGAAGCAGGGCTGCTGGGTATTCTGTTCAAAGATAACACAGAAAAGCAACATCATTAGACACCACTTTTCAGGCCAGTGTGCCTGATCTGAAAATACACAATTACATTTTTGATGGAAGATACTGTAATCCGGTACAGGAGGACATCATGCAATTCTCACATTAAGATTGGGAGAATGTGCAGGAAATGTGCAGAGAATGTATCTCTTTATACAAAGCTCTTTCCAAGGAATGATTCTAGAAAGGCAGCAGTAAGTGACTTACTAGAAGGCACCCTACAAGTGAGTGTAGCTTGTCATCAATTAATCTTAAAGGCTACTTAAATTAATCCAAGCATGAGCATCAACAATCCTTGCCCCTTCTCTATTCAAGCCAGAACAGCACCAGAGAATATGGAGCCACACAGGTGCTGCAGGATGCTTGTTCTATACCAGATTTACTTGGTGCAATAAGAATCATCTATATTAGAGCTACAACAATGATGTGTAAGGGCATGCAATGCAAGGTGCATACGTTTTGGCTAACAAAAATGCATAAAATGTAAGCCTTGTATTTGCTTTGCGGGTTATGGTTTGCACGGATGTTGTGCAAGTGACGAAATGTGGTCCTAAGCAGAACTTGTGAAATTCAGTTTTTCAGCATGAATTTGTAACCATAACTGCACTTTAAATGAGTCTTTCTCTGTGGATAGCTGGAATTTCTGTGATTTTGTTTGTTAAAGCCTACATTTAGATGTGATAACATAACCAAAGCTAACTATGGCTTCAATTGTTTTTTCAGTGTTTTTCAATGAACTACCACATCTAACAGTTTTGCAACCTGCCTTCGGCAGTGTGCAGAGCGGGTTGGCTACAAGCATTGACCTTTGACCAGGCCATGTAGTCAACCCAATATGAGCAGCAAACTCCCTTTGCCAGGGCCTGCCTATTTTTTGCTTAAATATGTTTTGAGTTTGCAGACCATATAGTGGGGTATGCAAACCTGTGGAAAGCTTCATGGCCATGAACCCATGGCAAGCATTATAGCCCTATGATTTGTAGAACCCAAGAAAAGACCACTCTAGGCCCATCAGATTTGACAGAGGTGTGGGATGTCACACAGAAACCTGGCACTATGTTTGCAGCCCCCTAGCTAGGATTCTCAGATTTCACATGCTGAGGACCCACTCCAGGGATCTACGAAGGATACAGCAAAATCAATATTTGCATTCATTAGCTATTCAAGGGATTATGTGATCCCTTTAGGACATCCCATACAGGCCTCTGAGTCCGAGAGTACTCAAAATCCCTCCATGTGAGCCCTCTCAATTTTATTCCTAGGATGCAGGACTGACTGTCCACATCCTGCAATAACTGGCAGCTTGAGGGATTCGATTGTATTCTATGCACACTTGCATAGCCCATGGCTAGCCATAGGCATCCCATCGCTGTTAGTGCGGCACAGAAAGGAATTTACGAAGACAGATTCTGGAAGAGCTAAGTTTTCAGTGATTTGCGGAAGGAATGTTCCTTATCAACTGAACGAAGAAAGAAGGAGAGGCTATTCCACAATTTTGCTACATTATAAGCAAAAGATCTACCTCCAAATATTTCTCTCCTTTAAGTCGGGATCTTGGCCAGATAGGCTATTAGAGGATCGCAGTAATTCTTCAAGTCATTAGGGAGAAGCAATGACCAAGATCAATGGCCCATTGTCCAGAGGTGCCCTGCGGGCGATGCAGAGAAATGTGAAAGTAATCCTCTCTGCCACCAGAAGCCAGCGGAGATGCTTGTTGTACAGATTGATTTCTTGGTAATTTATCCAGGATCCATGTGGCAGAGTTCTGTACCACCTGCAGCTTCTTTACAGTGGCTTAGGGTGCTCCCAGGTAGAGTGAATTACCGTAGTACAGACAAGAGAGGATGAGAGCCTAGACTACCTTTCTTTTTTAGGTGAAAGGGAGAAGGGTAAGGACTGTGTGCAACATCCTAAACGTACTATAGCAAATAGCAGCTAGTTTTATTGCTTGAGAGTCAAATTTGAGAGACTCATCCAGCCACATCTCAAAGCTCCTTATGGCTGGATTTGGAGCTGGTGGAGGACCCGAGCAGCTTGGCCAATCCAGATGTAAAACTTGGCCAGGGTTTTTGCCCAGAAGCATACGATCTGTTTTGTCCCCATATAATTTAAGACACAAACTCTTCATCCAAATAGCAATGTTCTTTAGACACATACCTAGAGAGGGGAAAGCAGAACCATCTGTCTGGGTTAGCGAAAAGACCAGCTGCCTATTGTCTGCATACGAGATCTTAGAAATCCCAAATGGGAGGACAACTTCAGCAAGAGGTCTCATGTATAAATGAAAGAGAGTAGGGCTCAACGACGAGTGCTGGGGTACTCCACATTTGAGGGGAAGGCTCTCTGAAGTACAGTCTCCCTCAAAAATTTGAAGAGTCCTATCTTCCAGGAAATACTTTTTGCATTAAGCTAGGCTAAGGCAGATCCCACAATTCCAGCACTTTTTAACCCCTTCGCTGTGGAGCTAATTCCTCCGCGGTGCGGGGGGCACGTACGGCGCCGTGGTGCTTGTGACGAGCTTGGCTTGTCACGCTCCACGGTGGCATTGTGCTCATGACGAGCTGAGCTCGTCATAACTCCGCCCACTCAATGGAACGCCCCGCACAGGAGGGGAATTATCCCCACGTGGGCGTTCCGCAGCCGTTATGACGAGCTCAGCTCGTCATGAGCACAGCGCCACTGTGCCTCATGACAAGCTGAGCTCGTCATGAGCGCAGAAAAATTAATCTCTGTACGAGACTATCTAAAGCTGCACTGATGTCTAGGAGGATAATTGCTGCCGAACCTCCCCAGTCCAGTAGCCTTTTGACCTGTTCTACCACCGTCAATAGAGGAATCTCAGTGCCATGACATGGAGAAAATCCTGTCTGCCTAGGGTGCAAAATATCAGTTCTCTAGGAATTCGGAGAGTGACTGATTAGTATCTTTCCAATACTTTACTTATCCCTAGCAAGAGAGATATTGGTTGGTAATTTGGTATATCAAATGGATCCAAGTTTGTTTTTCTCATAAGTGCTTTTTCACCATGGCATGTTTACACGCCACTGGGGCCGTGCCCGATGTTAAAGAAAGATTTGCCATTTCAAGCAGGGTAGGAAGAATCCCCTCTGCTCCTTTGGCTAAGATGCAGGGAGGGACCACATCTTTAGAGGAGGCCAATTTAATTTTGCTCAGAATATCTGAGATGCTCTTAATTTTTAAAGCTGGGAATGCACTTAGCATGAGTAAGTTAATAACGGACACATTTTACATAAGCCTCTCAGTATCACTGCGGGGGATCAGCTGAAATGTATCATACATTTTCTGATTTTTCCTTTGAAAGAATTTTGCCAAGTCCTTCCACTGTGCAAGAGGTGCTTCCAAGGTGAGTCCAGTTGCTGAAGGCTCTAATAGTTATTTTACGATGCAAAACAATTTGTGCGGGCATTGGTGGCACCATTAATTAACTGCATCACTGTCATAAATAAACACAGCATGGTTTACGAGCATGCCGTTTTGATGGATACCAATTAAAAATTGCATAAAGTTTGCAACAGGTTTATCCTGACAAAACACTGAGGCTACTAAGATGTCCATAACCCAACCAACATAAAGCTAAACATATATTTAGAACATGAAAGATGTTGACATTAACAATTCAAACATCATAACATTAACTATTTACAGCTCTACTGCAAAACCCTAATCCAAATATGTAAGCCACACAGCTACCCTAAAATTCAGCATCCAACCAACACCAACAGACCTCCTAAACTAATCCACACATGTCCTAAAAAAGTTAATCCATGCTCATGTCCTGGTCTCAACTATCATCGAGGGCCCTCCTCTCAAACAAATCCTCAACTCTAGTTCACAAATTACTTTCCAAGAAAGAGATGCTTAGAGCAACACTACAGATATCAAAGGGAGGGGACCATTAATAGAAATGTTGCTCTGGAGCAGTGACTGGTGGACTGACCACAGCATACATGTATCATCAGCCTGAGTCCACTCCTGTCCCAAAATATAGGCATGATAATCGTAATGTCCCCTATTGACTTCTATGAGATCACATCCAGTGGTAAAATCTGTAACAATGTTTTTTGTTCTTCTGCTTGCTTTAGATCACAAAGCAGTACATTTACCATAATTACTTATTAGCAGGATATTTTAACTTCACAAATCTTTTGAAAAGTTGCATTTCTTAAAAGTACAGTATAGAGTGGCGTTAAAAAAATTGAAGATCAAGAAAAATCTATTAACTGTACAGAGAAGTGTGCCTATTCAATTCAATTTGTTGCTGTACATGTATAATATTGGGTTAAGAGTTCAGTTCTTAGATTACAAAAAAAAGTGTAGGGGCCCAACATTTTCCTTTGGAGCCCACCACCAGTGCTCCAAGGTGCTCCTGTTGCTGAACACCAAGGTTGCTTACCGTTGATTTCACCTCATTTCACTTTCCCCCACTGCCCTACATTTCCTCTATCTCACTCTTGCAAGTTCCTTAGAAGCCCGCTGCCAGCGCTCCAATGGGCTCAGGTTGCTGAACGCCAAGGTTGCTTACCCTTGATTCCACCTCCTTCCTCTTTCATCCACCACCCTATATTTCCTCTATCTCACTCTTGCAAGTTCCTTTTCATCCTTGCTTCCTCCATTTGTCGCATTTACCTATCTTTGTGTTCTTTCTTCTGTCTGTCGTTTCGGTCTTTCTAGCTCTGGGATAAAGTCTTATGATGAAAAAGAAGTCCCGGAACCCAAACTGGAATTCTAGTGCCAAGCACCAGCGGAAACGAAGCACGCAAATGTAGTGCTGAATAATAGTGAGGACTGACACAGCCATCTTATGACCAAAGTAAAAGACCAGTACACAAGTCACAGCGATTTGATTTTGGAAGGATAAAACAGGAATGTGAATACAGCTATCCATAAGTTGATAATAGCAAACAAGAGAATTGAATACGCTGAATCACACCGATTGGCGGGTACAAATAGAGAACAGGGTGAGCACAATGTCACACTGGTATAGCGTTTCTACAGGAAAAAATATCCTGAAGGAAAGAAAACATTACATTAAAAGGTGATTCACAGCTCTGGCTTCAGCAGGGAATTTTGGATCAGCTTGTGCAGATTCTTGTTTGTTTATGCAGCACATTTTCTAAAGCACTGAGTCATATTTCCCAGTTGGCACCATTTTATAAACTCTGCAAAATTGACCGCTGGCATAGAAATTTCAACGCGTTCCCAAAATATCTGTGCATCTGTTCATCTGCTCAGGGTCTGAATGTAAAATTCATAAGCCCTAACATAACTAATGGACAGCAGTGCCCAGGAGCACAGTTGTTTTCCCAGTTGAAGAGTTGATTCCCATTTTAGCTACCACTTTCCTCATAATTGAAAATAAAGTAGCACTTCTATTTGTACCCATAGGGCCCTCCATCGCCCCTCATTCCTGGATCTTTGATTGTCTCACTCAGATACCCATCCTAAATGGTTACAATATTCTGTATATGGGTTCAGTATGAAAACATTACTTTAAAAACCAAGGGGGCGGTTCTTGCCTTCCTTTAAATTATTAGCCATTCCATGAGCTAGTCTTATGTACAAAGGACAGCAGTATACTGTTGTGGTTGGTGATGTTACAGTTTATTTCAGCTCACAAAAATATTTGTGAAATGCAAGAGGAAAACAGTAGTGTAAGAGTGCTTCTTCCTCAGCACTTATTCACAATGGCGCCATATCCATCGTCATTCCAGACTCCAACGCGGAGCCGGAAGGGTGTCGTCCGCTGCCAGCTCAAGTGCAGACCAGGACTATGCTCTACAGATAAGAGCCTTTTGCCTACAACAGGTCTGTAAAGGAATACGAATGGGAGGGTCCGAGGACCCTTATGGATACCAGCATCCACTAGATGACACTGAGGACAACTGGTATGAGGAACTGGGCAAGGCTAGGGGGTTAGACACCTAACCCAACACTGGCTTGCTCTATACTCCTACCTTGCTTCAAAGGAGGAGCCTCTTTTGCTCTGGTGGAACATAGGACATTTGAGGTCTTTGACCTTACCCTCAGTGGCAGTTAAGACAAAAGTCTTGACAGAGGTGCTTCAGCTGGGAGTCACCCCTTCCGAACCTTTACTTCTCTTTAATGTAGTCCTTAACAATGTCCTACTTTGGCCGAGTCCAAGCCCTGCACAGGAGTTCCTGCGCATACAACAATCGCCCACCACCATCGCCACAGTGCTGGAGACCCCCGTTTCCCTACCCAGCACCCCACCCCAGAGAGCATGATGGTCTAAACATCCACTTCTAGACTCATCAATTCACATGCGTTCCTTATAACTCCACCGGATAGGGGCTCCAAGAGGCTGGATACCTTTGGTAAGAAACAGTTCTCTTCCCCGAGCCTTGCACTGCAGTCCGTGAACACAGAGTGCCTTTTTGGATGATATTCCCATACGATCAGGGATTTGGTTGCACAAGTGCTGCCTATGGTCTCGGAGAAGGCAGAGCCATACTCTCCAAAACTAATGCTGATGGGAGAGATGCAGCACAGTTCACCATACTATGAGGACTGGACATGACCTACTCACTGGGTAGAGAAATGTAATCATAAGTGACCTTGCAGTGCCACACCTGGCTGAGAACCACTGGCTTTTCAGAGGATGTCCAAGCTTTGCTTGTGGACATGCCTTTTGATGGCTCTCATCTTTTAGGAGAGAAGCTGACTCAGAGCTGGAGTGCTTTAAGGACAGCAGAGCTACAGTCAGGTTCTTGAGCTTGTCTATGGCCCATTGTCAACCCCAGTCCGCTTTCTGCCACTTTCATGGCCATGGAAGGGGGCATCAACCGCGTCCATACCATCTCAGCCACAATGGCCAACAGGCTCCCTAGTCTTTTTGTGGGTGAGGATTGGCTCCCATAGGCCATATGGGACGGGTAGCCCTAGGTCAGGCCTGTCCACCACCTCCATGGCAGCAAAAGCTTCCGAACCCCTTTAGTTTGCCCTCCGACCATCAGGAGCATCCAGTGAGAGGGGGGGCAGGATATGCCATCACCTGCACCACTGGCAGTCAGTAACATCAGTCTGTTGGGTTTTGCATAACGTTCAAAGGGGCAATTCCATCCCGTTTGTGACCTCTACTCCACCATGCCACTCACTTAGAACTGACTGACGAAGTACGATTCCTCCTTGCTCCCTTAAGAATTCTGGCTCTCTTGGCCAAGGGAGCCATAGAGTGGGTGCCTACATCATGAGTAGGTCGTGGTCAGTATTCCTGCTAGTTTCTGGTGCCCAAGAAGGAAAAAGGGCTTCGTCCGCTCCTAGACCTGCGCCTTCAAAATCTCTTCTTGAAAAAGGAGAAATTCAAAAGGCTCATGCTCGCACAAAGTTCTGTCTCCCCTGGATCTGAGAGTCTGGGTGGTAGAACTGGACTTGCAGGAGGCATATTTCCACATCCCCGTTCTGCCTGCCCAGAGATTTTACCTGCAGTTGACAGTGGGCCAAGAGCAGTTTCAGTTCGCTCTACTCCCCTTCGGCCTTACCAGTGCCCCTTGGGTGTTCACCAAGGTGATGGCAGTGGTTGAAGATCATCTGTGGAGTTCAGGGGTTCCAATCTTCCCCTACCTCAACGATTGGATGTTGAAGGCAGGCTTGCCACAGGCAATCGTCTTCCACCTCCAGATGATGGTAAACCTGCTGCACTCGCTGACAATCTGGGACCACCTCCTAAAGTATCCCAGTAAGAAACCTTGGAATTACTATGGACTCCAAGTTATCAATGAATGCCCAAGAGGATAAGTTAGTAAGATAAAGCTTCATTACTATGAAAACTCTGCAACACATCTTCTGACCTACTATATCTCTTGTATTGTCTAAACTTGATTATGCCAATGGCCTCTACCATGGATCACCCCTATCAACTATGAAAAGAATACATCACATTCAAAACTGTGATGCCAGGCTACTCCTACATATGAAGTCACAAGTCCATATCGCCCCTGCCTTTAGGGCCCTACATTGGTTACAGGTTGTTAGAAGATCCAATTTCAAGCTCCTTGTATCACTCACAAAGCAATAAATGGAACAAGACCAATTATTATCAGAAAGAAAATCACAAAATACATTCAGAGAAACCACCACTCCAGATTGGTGCCCTGTCTCAAGATCCCAGCATAAAAGCAAAAAACAATGGTGTAACATATTTCTCTGTTCAAGCAGCCAAACTATGGAATTCTTTACTGCTAAGCATAAGATCCACAGATAACCATCTTATCTTCAGAAGATGACTCAAGAGCTGGCTCTTCGATACATGATCAGCATATTCAAAATACAGATGTGTAGCAATAGTATGCACAAGACAGCAATGGTGCATCTATATGTGTTTGTAAACTTTTATACTTGGATTATATGCATTTATTCGGGAATGTGCAAGACTTTATATGAATGTACAGATTACTTATGAATAAAATATATCTATACATACATACTAAAAATCATTAATAAAAATAATTAAGAGAAAGCAAATACTAATTAATTATTGGGAAAAAACAATATATATATGTGTATATATATATATATATATATATATATATATATATATATATATATATATATATATATATTACACACAAATATATATGCATACATATATATACACACACACAGACACACACACTTGCCACAGAAATGAAAATAATTAAATATAATAGACCAAACAATTGATAAAAGTAATATATATGCAGATATATGTATAACTTTATCATCATGTCCTTATATATATATGGGTCAATGCATCAATAACATAAGATGTGTGTATGCTTATGGATTTACTTCCCTATAATAAAACATTTGTCACAATGTGTTAATACTATTATAGCAATTGCTTCACTAGTGCATATACATATAGATCGAAAAACATAATATTAAACGTAAAACAAACTTTCATTTACAGCAACATTGGAAAGCCTGTGTTTGCAAATATGTATCCATGCACATACTTATGGATTTTATCCAGTACAATTTTATATATCTTGATTTCTTCCATATGTATATTATGTTAAAATCTCTATGTATGTATACCTCTTATGTGTGGTCAAATATTTACATATTCTCCTCCAACTGCAGAGAATTATTTTTTACTAATCTCCCTAAACCTCATCAAATCACCAGTCTACATTTCATCCTATTCTTCTTCCAAAATATCCCCCAACTTCACTCTTACCTCTTTACTACAATGAACTCCCAAACATCTCTTTCCAAACCCTTACTCCTCTATCCACCCTTTATCCTATTCATCCAATCAGGCTCGCTGACTCATCCTAAACCCCTTACAATATGAACTCCCAAATTTTCCATTCCAAACTCTTCCCTCCTCTATTCATCCTCTATCCTATTCATCCAATTTACAGCCTCAGATGTCCGCCGCTCCCAGTAACAATTTATATTTCTCCCTACTAATCCACCTTTGGGTCCAGGAGTAGCGTGCTACTCCCTGGAAAGCACTTTAATGTCTCATCATGGGTAGTAAGCGCTATATAAATACAGTAACAATTACAATAATATTCACGTCTCACAATGCCTGTATGTAAAATTACTATGCTGTATGTTCTTCTGCAGAAAAACATACATTTATTATCCCTTTTAAAATATACATTTGACTTTTTTCTTTCCTTTTTTTTTTCTAGGCTGGCCATTTCGCTCTTGACAATGTTTTAGGGATAACCTGATTGTCCGCTTTGGTTTTCTGGATTCCTTCGTTAGGAGGGAGGCAAGTGTTTTGCAGTCCACTGTTTTTCAGGCTACCGGGGTACTGTACAAATCATTTTAACCTTGAGAAAAAATGTACTATTTTCTATGGTTGTAGACATCTGCTAAGATTGACATGGGTAGGATAGCACATTACAAAAAATAAGCTCTTGCCGGAAAGCTAATTTGAAACTCTAATAAGTAACTAAGCCACAATTGCTCATTCGTCGTTCGATAAACGATTATGGGGGACCAAGCAACGATTAAAATGGATTGGCTAATGAAGCAGAATTTTCAATCTTGGAATAGTAATGTATTATCAATTCTTAACTGGCATCTACTACTTGGCAATGTGATGGACTATCAGCAGATATAACAACCATGATCCATCTTTTCTGAGGAGCTATAATCAGAAGCACTTTAGCCTTTAAGACTGGCAGGAGCAGCTCATTGGTATGGGCTGAGGGGCCAGGTCTCCCACCTTTTTCCAGGCAAGAAGAGTGTATCAGGCCGAACAGAGGTCAGCCTGATTGACACTCTTCTGGGTCAGGCAGCCAGGTGTAGATGTGCTAAATGTGCTGGCTCCAGGCTGCCTGAGCTGAACTTTGCCAGGCTGGTGATTTCACAGCCCTGAGGGCGTGCCCTCCTCAGACTGGCAAAAATGCCTCAAAGCCATCCCCCTTGTGACAAAGGGGAGCATCACAGATTGCCTCGGACCTAGGTGCTTCGGTTTTAAGCCAAAAAGTGCCCAGGGCCGAGTGTCAATCAGTGACACCTGGTCACAGAATGAGGTGGGGTCAGCAGTCTCACTGACCACATCCCACTCTGTGACGCGATTGGGACTGCTGCCTTCCTTCTTTGGCTGACCTAAAGTCAGCCAGTGAGGGAAGGCAGAAGTCCAAATCCTTCTGAGTCCTTCAAGGCTTCCCTTCTGGAGAGCTGCGGTTGGGGTAGGTTTTATGTGTTTTCTTTTTTTGTTTGGTGCATGTATTTATGAATGTATGTGTATTTGTTAGTGAGTGTTGTGAATGTGTGCATGTGTGTGAATTAATGGGTATGAGTGAGGATTATGTGTGCATGTCTGTCCCCCCACCCTGGTAAAATTACTGACCACCACTGAAGACTGGTCTTGGAAGATCTTCAGATGCACTTCAGGTTTGATGTCTGCTTGGTGGAATTGTTGGTTATGATTTGTTATGCTATCAAAAGTGTGCCCCCTGATTATCTCTCAACTGGACGTATGGTCATTGTTAATGCAAGATCACACTTCTTCTATTTGTAGAGACCATTGAAACCCCTTTAGAGGACTTCAACCACCCTGTTGTGCGTTTAGGTGCTTGTAGCATCTCAAAACTTAAGTTCTAAATCAGCTCAACATGTCTTGTCTTATTTACAGAGAGACAACTGATCATTTTAACTCACAAAATATTCACTACATGTGATTACACCCTAGAGATCTGTATTTCAGCAGAAACCATGCTCAGCAAAACCTCAGAAACATCAACCTAATGGACTAACATTACAGGAGAGCAAAGGGAGATGCCACCCAGTTGCATAATGCAACCAAACAGAGTGGCTGATGCACCACATAATTGCGGGGCAGAGTACATGTCACATGATTTGCAGTGAGGACCATTCTACCTGCTACACTAGTCATAGCTAGGCCCTTCTCCCTTCTTTCAACAGCATCTACAATCTGACATCTCAAACTGATCTCAGGATTGGCTGGAGTTTAGCAGTTGTCCTGTTTGCACAGTGGTTTCCTTTAAGAGCAAATGTAAAATCACGAGCAGACTGTCCTTCTAATTAAAAACATACATTTAAAAAAGGTTAAAATGCTTAGCATGCAATCACATCCTAATTTATGCACTGTACATTTTGTCTCTATACAAAATTGTAAAGATTTAGAAAACAAAAGCCTGCATTTGCCAAAAGATACACAATGCATTCATCACAAACTTCAATTATTTTTCAGGTGGATTTGACAGACAGTTTTCCTCCTAGGAAATCAGGGCTTTGTTACTGCAAATGGAGTGCGACATTAGTGACCAGTTCAAAACATGTATTTCTGTTCCTTTGATCTAATTCAATTAAGGCAGATAAAGAAATCACAATTTGTGAGAAGTGACTATGACAGGCGGCAATTATGTTTTGAAAAAAGGAGCTGAGAGGAACATACAGGTGAAAGAAAAAGTACATTGCTTACAGCTCTGTCAAATTATTTCAGAACCTTAATGAGCCAATGTATTTCCTGTTTATGTTCTGGGTATTTCATAAGATGGAGATCTAGCTCCAAGATGAAATGTGGCACTTTACTTACATAAAAATGTCTCTGAGAATCTGCCCCTCTATCTGTAAAGCAGTACTTCTCTAGCGCTTCACCTACTCATATGCCTCTGTGAATTGGCCCCAAAACATCTCAAATAGTAATAGAATTTAATGTTCAGAGAATATTCATATACAAGTATTACAAATAGAAAGGACTGTGCCCACTTTGCACTTTTCCTAATAGGAAGTTGGACACCTCAGTGCCATTCTCAAATAAGTTTATGATTATGTGGACTAACACTCACAGGTGCCTTTGTGACTTCTCCCTAATATTTTACTAAAACACGTGCTCCTTGAAAATAAGTAATAGTTCACGCAAAGTAGGATGTTTGAGGTTCAAAGACCGAATGATACAAGCCAGCAATATGGACAGTACAGAACAACACACTATTTTTCAACTGTTTGTGTGTACAATTTTAGCACCTTGAGGGAAAGTAACAAGCATCAAGATTTCCTTTGGTAGAGACAAAATCACTATTAGTACCAGGTTGCTCAGCTGCTAACGCCAAGCATTCTATGGACAGCGTTTCTTCCCTTTAAAACCACTGTTTTGTCATTTATAATGGATTCTTCGTGTTACTGCTATTTATCGGTGGAGGACAACCTAATGCTGTCTTTCATAAACTATTTATTGCTCTTGATTCTAGAAACCATGCTCAGAACTGGCAGGACTGGAAGATTTCCCAGGTTCATACATAACTACCTGATGAACCCCTATTTTTTCAGTACATGACCCCTGTACATCTATTTACCCCATTAGGAGATCAAGACTAAATGAGTTTAAAGAAAAATTAGAACTGGATTATAGACTAACACAGACCAGGAAAGCATAGAACTCTGCAGCATACCCAGAAGAATTTCTTGGATAAAAAATAATTGAATTGGCCACCTGGACCACTCCAGCCCTGAACTGGGCTATGATACTATAAAAATATTTTTCCCATCTAGCATGTTATGAACGCAATAATGTGAGAATACATAAAAGAACAGCAGCGGGTGCAAGGTTTTTGGAGGATTCCATGGTTGTATTCTTGGCTTTGAATTTAAATCCTGCAAATCATGGGGACTAGATGAGCACATTTTTTTGTGCAGAAGGATAACATTTGAAAAACATTTACATTTCGACTATGATGTGCTATCTTACATACCATGTAATGTTTGAAGTGAAATGAAATTTAGATTTGTAGAGTGCTCTAATACCCGAAGGTGTCTAGGCGCTAAGACTCAGTAAAAGGAGTATGAGATAGGAAGAGGAGGGGGAGGAACAAACGAAAAGAGCCTGGAACAGCACCGAGGTGAAAAAAATTAAGAGATCCGTACAACCTATAGTTTGAACAGCCTATAGGTTGAACAGCCAGGTTTTTAAAGATTTACGAAAAGCAAGCAGGTTTGATTCTTTCTTGATCGACAACGGCATGAATTCCAGAGTCAGGCCGTACATGCTATGAACCTTCTGCCTCACAATTTGGCCCTCCTGACCTTGAAAGCATTTCCCACAAGTCATATAATTAGACTACAATTTGGACCCTTTGATGACGAAGATCAAAAGAGAAAATCACTTTTACTAACCAGGTAATACATTGGTGCATATGTTTAATCAAATATTTTGATCCACTATTCTGTGTAGTTCCACATTTTATTCATGACTGTCTTTTTCGACTTAAGGAATCATACCAAACCAAATGTACTCATGTGATAAAAATGAACATTCTTGTTTATACTGGAAAATTAAAAAATATAGTATGTTTCTGTACAACATCTCGTCAAAGGAGTAAAAAAAGAAACAGTATGATAAAATTGCAATTTATTTTCAAATTGGTATATCTAGCATTTCCTCACATCTGGCTTAATGCTGTAATCTTTCAGTGGTAAGCTTTCTTGCCTACCTTCGAAACAAATAAAAGGGAACTTAGTCACCCATTCACTAATTAGTATGGAAATAGTTTGAGCACGGTGTTGTGCTCAAGTAGCGAACATTGGGAGTCAATTTTCTCTCCTAAGGTAATCCCGCTAGTGACCACCTGAAGCACAAACAGCTTAGCCCTTGCAATATTCTATGAGATTTAAGAGCAATTGGGCCACCAATATGTACACAATTGTCTAACTAGCGCTCAATCAAACATTCCAATATAAAACTATTGCCCTGGAATCGAACTCCCAGTTAGGCAGCGCACAAATATTGGTAGTAACAGAGCAGCTACTTGGACAATCTCTGAACTAACCTTTGACTAGCTCTTGGAGGGATAACTAGATTTCTTTCATGAACTAAACTAAAGTGAGCTATCTACACACCCATGATCCCTGTACGCACACCCATGATCCCGATCATTCAGGACCTTAATATAAAGTGCATAGACCATCTGGCTATATTGAGACCGTTGCTATTCTGGGTCTGTTTGTGGACCACAGAAGAACTCACAAACTATAAAGAGGGACTGATTGAAATTTTTAGACTTGACCAGCATGTCGGCCTCCAGTGGGTTAGGCACATGCGATCATGGTTCTGTAAGCTAGGGTTAAACCACTATTAAGATGCACCCAAATTATTAACATCGCTTTAAAAAAAGATCTTGAGAAACACATTCTGGGCGTTCATGCAGAATATTATCCACCACAGTTCAAGTATAGGTAGGCTAACATTGCAGTTCCTGTTAATAAAACCACCCCCCCACCTCTTTGAGCAATATCTGGATGAAGTTCAACCAAAATTAGCCAAGTCCTTATACAAAACTCTGCTGCCCGACTGCTATGTAAACTTCCCTACAGAACTCCAATCTCTGCCTCATTGCATGATCTTCACTGGCTGCGGATCAACAATTGTGCTAAATTCAAAGCACTGTGCTATATGCACAAAATTAATTCTGGCAAAGCACCTCATTACCTTAAGGCATTGGTTCATCAATATTGCCCTTGCCGCACACTTCGATCCTCCAATCAGCACCAATTTAAAGTTCCAAGGATTAAACAAGTCAGAATGGGCGGACATTCTTTTTCTTGCTTAGCCCCCTCACTCTGGAACTCGCTTCCCTTTCACATACGCACCGAACAACATTATTTCAAATTCCGTAAGGACGTAAAAACTTGGTTATTTAATCAATAATTTCTTTCTATTTTGTTCTATCTCCCTAGTTTCTGTTCCTTAGTTCTTGTGTGTTCCCTAGCGCCGGGAAACCTACGGGTAGCTGTTGCGCAGTATAAATTTAATAAATAAATAAATAAATGAAGTTCAGTTTTGACATGTTGCAGGTTAACTACAATACAGCAAAATGATCACGCAAAAATAGTGATGATAGTGAGGTCTACTGCCCTCTATGCCAACTGAACGCAGTAGAAAAATGACTACCACTTACTATTTTTCTGTCCAGCGTATTCCATTCCAAGAAAAAAATGAATCACGCCCATCTGTCGAAATTTGGAAATTAGGTCACATTCAGGAGCTATTAGGATTTTTAAAACAGGTACATCACAGATTTTTTTTTAGTGTGAATGGATACTTAATTGCTGTCAATCTAATACAAAAGGGAAAAGGCATAAAACTAACTTTTATAGGTGCTGTTTATACTCCAAATGTTTTAAATTGTGTGCGCTGCCTTAGTATGTACATGCACGTTTTTGCAGTAGCACTTTATTAATTTGTGCTCTAAACTCATATCTCTTACATGATAGCAAACTACATAATAGTTTTTAGTATCTAAATTGTAAAATCGGCTATGTATTTTTAAAGCAAAGTTGTATCCATTATGACTGTTAGGGGGGACAAGGGAATGATTACTTCTTGATTGTATCCACTTAATATGTTGTATTGTATAAAGAGAATCTTTTATGGCTTTTTAAACCGAAGATTAATGAATGAATGAGTGAGTCATCTACTGATTAAAAGATAGGTCAACCTTGACAGGACACAATTACTTTTTGTACTTGTAAAAACCTGAGACTCAAAAGCCAACAAGGAAGTAGCCTGCACAGCTAACTGCAAACTCCAACTCAAAATAATTGAGGGTATTTGTGATGAAGGGGTTTACTGGTGTTCTAGGTAGAATACATAATTTTTGTGAAGCAGACCAAGCAAGTGATATGACAAATTACTCATCTTGAAACTATCTTGATTACATAACAATTCACCCTACAAATGACAAAATTAAATACGTCTCCCTGTTTATTCCATCAACAGGAAAATATCTAGTGGAAAAAGGCAACACATTCCACGTCAGGGCAGGTATGTTTTTCTAACTGTGGAATGACTGTTCAAAAGAAAACCTTCAAGTGGGTAAGACATATTTGTTTGAAATTAACACAATTAATAAAAATGGATGCACACATTTTCTGATATTTTCTTTGCATACTCCTATTTTATAGTTATACTACTAGAGACAAATAGTACCAAACTACTAGCATAACACTTTGATAGTTAATCAGGTAAATCTTTTCAACAGATAAAGATATCAGAGGCTCTGCTTTTATAAATAAAAATATACAGTGGATTAAACATTTGCAGATAAGGTTTTACCTATTGCTCGTCTTCACACTGCACCTGGTTAAGAACTAATTTCATCCAATCACTAATTTCTCCACCCCTTTTCATTATTGCTATTCATCTTTGGAGGTGCGTGTTGTCATAACTTCACTGGTTAGTGCGGAAAAACATTCTGTCCCATTATACAGATAATGCAAGATTACAGGACTTACAGTGGCATGAAAACAGTTGTTAAATAAAGAATGGCATCCATTTGCAACTTAAACATTTCCTATTACATCCTGATCCTACACCATGGCCTATGTGACCTGTTAAATTGAAACTTGTGATCTTACTTATAGGCAGACATTGCGAATGATAGTCCTAATTTTCCAAATTTCTAAATTACCCTTTATTTTGCTGTTGTGACAAATATTGCATGCTCTCTATTTTTGTTTTCTAAGCTACATCTGGAAGACTTCAGTTTAAAACTTATAGAATCCAATAAGTGTATTATTTCTCCTTTTAATGACTGATTTCTGGTCCGAAAATTTGTAAATAATGTTTTTTTCCAAGTGGAGAGACTTCCCCTTAGCCTTCAGGGTCCATTAGAGATGTCTGGCAAATTAGTGATGTATGTTAATTGGTTTGGAAAAATAACAAACAGCTATTTATAAACTTGATTCTTGCCTCAATGGGAAGTTCATGTAGATATTTAAGTATTTTTTACATATGATCAGATTTCCTTCTTGAAGAATGAACCTAGCTATTGAATGGAGAAAGCTTTTGAGATAAGCAAGTTATTATTTAGGACAATGTTTTTTTAACCTGCAACCGATGATGCACACTAATGAGAGGTTAGTGGCTGCCCCCCACTAAGCTCATATATACATTAGTAGACTTTCACATATACAGTGATGTTGGTCACACCATCAATGTAATTGAAAGGGGTATCATTTTTAACTAAACTAGGTGCAGGATGGTTTACAACCAACTCCAAATTGCTACACACCTTAAAAAAGATCACAATCCCTCACTAGCCCTCAATCCCTTAGACCTCTGTTCATTCCTGCCCCATGTGAAGGTGAAGCTTCCTGGGTAGAGGTTGAGGTGTGGCATGGCCTGCACTGTTCTTTAAGGCAATAGACTGCAGATGTGAGCATTCCAGCAGAATGGCCTCGTCCCTGAAGCCGTCCAGCGGGCAGAAGCGACATGGTGGGAGAAGCGCTTTGTCCCCTCTTTGCTAGGCAAGGTCTGGATGCCTCTAGGAAAGACACTATTACAATCAGGATTCAAAAAGCCAAGCGCACGCAAACTTCAGTAGAAGGAGGATACTATCAGGACCGCTTTCACAAAAAACATCAGGCCTGATGCTACAGAAGATGCTAGAGGCCATCTTTCTCGACTTCCAATGGGTGGTGTAGCAGCAACAGAAACAAAACAGACACAAGCAATAAATCCAACATTTGCAATAGTTTATGCAGACGAGTAAACTGGAGACACGAACAGGTTAATCTCAAAAGCTTTTTACAGATAACTGTTTTGAAGTAACTAAGGTTTCCATCTCTCATCTTCACCACAATTACCACATAATACCTGCAGCATCTCCCTTCCTCTACAAACTACCCTGCTGCTCCTTGAATAGTTTATTTTTGTTCTTGAACTGTAGTACTTCACATAGAAGCTCGTTTGATGTTCCTGAAGACCATGGCTAAAGTACATTCCATTCTGCATCATCATCATTATCAAAGTGTACAAGAACCATATGAAAACAAAAACAAATTCCTTCAAGGAACAGCCTGTGATTTTATGTTGCTGCATTATGCGGCTATTTTGTAGTCATTAACAGGCTGTTGAAGTGAATTTAACCAATATATTTCCTAGTGCACTAATGCATTCAAGCATGAATTATTGCCAAAATACTAGAGGCAGAGAATAGAAGTTAGTGCCATAAAACAGCACATTTCACTGAAAGTAAGACATCTGGATGAAAGTAGTTTATGAATAACTATGAGACGAGAACCGCCTTTAAATGAGTAAAAAGCAACATATGCAATGAGCTAGGAATGCAGAATCAGAAACATCACCCTCCAATTATGAAAGATATTTGTGAATAGAAAAATATATTGTTAGAAACATTTTTAGAATTCATTGTATTCACTAGCAGACAACACCATAGATTACATTCAGCAAACCAGCCACTGGTTCAATCACAAGCACTATTCACCTTGGTGGCACAAAATCCTCTATGCAAAACACTTATTACACATATATTGCTGCACTTTACTCAGAAATTGCACAAATCTAATCCTTGTTCTAGCTACATGAGAAATGCTTCACCTTGAACAAACATCCAAATCTTTCATGACAGTTGTCACTGAACAGCAATTATATGCTTAACATACACATCTACTCCAATCACAAAAGATAAATAAGACAGTTCCTAAAATGTTAAGATGTAGGAATTTGTTGATAACATATGAATACATGAAGAACCCGTGGCACACTGGAAACAAAACAAATGCTAAACAATTCTCAAAGTGTTAGGAGAGAGGTTCATATTCTTAAACTTCGCTCTGATTTAGTTTCTGAAGACACAATTAAAAACAAAACACATTTGACTTGATTCTAAGACAGATTGGTAAATCTGCACACACAAGTATGTTTACTCATTTAGGAATTCACTGAATCTTCCCAGATCACGCTTGGAAAGGTACACCAGTCACAACTTTTCAGGCATCATCCTGGAAATGTTTGTGAATTCATTTTCAAATGTGTGAATATGACACTTTAATTTCTGATACACAAAGTGCAACTGAACTTGCTAACTTTTTCGACATGGGAAAATATTTTCCCTGCCTTGCATCCTGAACAAACTTTTTTTTCATTGCCATTTGTTCCATGGAATGTGATTTACACCTTTCCTTGACAGGAGTAAGCCATCAACGATTTGCAGTTAGGAAAAAGGTTGGAAAATGGCCAAACAACTTGACAGATTGGGAGTGTGCATAGACCTACAGGGTATTCCACCTCTGGAATACCCACTAACTTCTCATAAACGTGCATTTACTCACCCAGAAACTTAGTATCAATTAACTGATTTATGCATTTGAAATCAAGTTTTCTGATTTGGGAAACTTGTTTTCCACTGGTAAATTTTTCTGTTTGCTCGGGTAAATCTGGTGTCAAAACACAACCAGTTTCCTACCCTTGATGGCTGCTATGGGTGTACGCATTGCAGCAATCTGTGATGGGGTATCTTAAAATATTACAAAACAAACCCATTGATGCCTGTGCATTCACGGTGGTCATATACAGATTTGGCAAAAAGTAACAACATTTCCAAACACAAACTGTCACTGGAACCCATGAGGACAGATCAGAACAGATGGAAGGCCTATCACCCTACACAAAACCATAAGATCATAAGAGGAAAACTATTATACCCCAACCTGAAAAAAATACAGAACCTAACAGCCACATTATACAATCATAGAAAACTGATAAATATGCTCCTGATGAAAAATGTGTATGAGGAATCAAAACCCCATAAAAAATATTCAGAAAATGATTCCACAAGTGTTTACATTTAGATTGCATTGACTAAGTTAATACAGTTATTCTGAAAGAGTGCATAAACAAACTCTTTTCTTTCTCACTTCTATGAATGAATGTGTACACTTCCTGTTTTATTTCCCTAACACCCCACTATCAAACACCCCATTCCTCCAATGATTCATCTCAGTTTACTGCTCCCTCAGACTCCTCTTCTTACCTCTGCCACCTTAGCCTTGCCTACAATCTTCTTTTCTATTTGGTATTCCAGTTTTCACTGCCTCCTTTGCCACTCCATTCTCCTAGAGGTAACTACTCTCCCTAGTTTTGCCACTTGTACTGTGCATTCCTCATATTCTAGACATCTGAGCTCTATTCCCAGTAACACTGGAGATAGTTACAAAACAGAATTCAAACTAAGACTTTAATAGCGCTGGTACACGGTCTTCTTTTGTTACACATGTTTACTTATTCCATATGTGTTTAGGAATTGCATTTACCTTTAATACAAGTCTTTTGTAAATGCAGTAGATTTTATTAATTTTTTACATTAAACTGCAGCCCATGAGATTTGAAGTCATGACCGCTATGGTATGTCACTACTTCATTTTGATATTCTGTTGAACACTTTTGTTTTGATTTTTTTAAACTATGTTTTGTTTGCTGTTGTAGGTTCTTATGAACTTTTTTATTTTTAATGATTTTAATTAATTTTACAATACATTTTTACTTTCTTAAATAATGTAATCCTCAACTTGAGTTCACGTTTACTACATCCCCAAAGAAACCCTCATGTAACTGGTACCTTTATGTAAGAAATATAAAGAGACCCTATAGGAAGGGCACTCAAAGTTCAAAATCACCTACAGCAAAACCCCATGTCCAGAACCAACAAAACAATCAACTAAAAAGATGCAAAATATCAAAGCCAGTGCAGTAGTGTGCAGCCATTATCTATTCTACATACTTTCTACTGAAGAAACTACTGGATTAAAGATGTCCCATGGACCAGGTTCAGACTATTTTGTCCCATCCACAAAATCCTACTAAGAAGCAACCTCAAATACTTATCAGAAACATTCTTATAGCATATGTAGGTTAAATTCATCAATACATTTTATTCATCACAAAATATAATACGCAACATGAGGAAAACAATGGGAAGTTTGACATTTCCAGGTAAAGGTTAATTCCCATTCTTCATTCCGTCAGGACCAGCCCTTAAAATAACAACAATGTCAAAAAGGCCTGGCTAGGTAGTCAGTCAGAGCGATACAAAAGGGGATGATGGACGGAGCGTTTGAGCAAATCAAACACTCACCCCCAGTCAACTGATCTGGGTTTAATCCATCACCATTCTTTAGCTCACTCAGCCACCCCAGTTCAGACATGGCCATATGCAAATCAGTCTGACCCTGTGCCTCATGGGAACAGTCCAGCCCGAACTGCCAAGCCATGTCTTCCCTGGACTGGAAACAAGCATCCTGGGACCGGTTTCGGATTCATAATCCTCATCAGCCAGGCTATCTTGAATCCAGTGGCCAAGTGAGCAAGGGACTCACGTCTGAGCATACCCTGCCACACTTAGGGCGAACAAAGCGATACAAAAGGGGATGATGGACGGAGCGTTTGAGCAAATCAAACACTCACCCCCAGTCAACTGATCTGGGTTTAATCCATCACCATTCTTTAGCTCACTCAGCTACCCCAGTTCAGACATGGCCATATGCAAATCAGTCTGACCCTGTGCCTCATGGGAACAGGGTATGCTCAGACGTGAGTCCCTTGCTCACTTGGCCACTGGATTCAAGATTGCCTGGCTGATGAGGATTATGAATCCGAAACCGGTCCCAGGATGCTTGTTTCCGGTCCAGGGAAGACATGGCTTGGCAGTTCGGGCTGGACTGTTCCCATGAGGCACAGGGTCAGATTGATTTGCATATGGCCATGTCTGAACTGGGGTGGCTGAGTGGGCTAAAGAATGGTGATGGATTAAACCCAGATCAGTTGACTGGGGGTGAGTGTTTGATTTGCTCAAATGCTCCGTCCATTATCCCCTTTTGTATCGCTAGGTAGTCAGTCAGCCTGCCAGATCTTGAGGGTGGGTTCTTAGTCTCGAATGCATCAGCAGAGGACTGCCTGCCCTACTGAGAGATTTTCACCTACTTAGCAGTATTTCTCTCCATTAAATGCATGTGGCAGTGCAGCAGATGCAATGAAGGCAGAGTTGAATGCTGAGCAGACATCTCGCCTTTTTGCCTGCTCAGCACAAATGTTTTGCATCTTATATAATGTTTGTGAAAATTGGCAGAATTCAATGTCTCTCATGGTGTTGGTAGAAAATGTTTTGAACACTCTCGAAATAGGGCTGGGCAACCACAAATGTCACCAGATGGTTGGCTGGCTCAAGGGTTTCCACGAGCAGAGCCTGCTAAACTTCCACCAGTAGAAACCCTTTTACTTCCACACCTCTAAATGCATGGAGAAACCCCATAGTTTGGTAAAACAGAGCAACAACCATTTATAGCAAACTCCTGACAGCTGCCAACTTTTTTGTGAAGAATCAAGTGTTTGCTGCCAAAATGATCACTCGCTGACGTTAAGTTTAAGTCAAGAAAAGTTTTCATACATTTAAAATTGACTGGATACCTCCCAGATATAAGACCATTATAAATACATCACAACTACAAAATATAGGCAGCAATAAAGTTGCACATTTTTCCTAAACATTGTTCACAAACACAGGGAAAACAACAATGGCCAATTGAATTGTATACCTTTTCTCAAAGGCTAGGCTCGTATGTAATGGTAATGCATGTCCAACCCCCACAGATATGGATAGGCCTTTACACTTTTTGGTATTGAGTACTGGCACTTTAGAGAGGTAGTCTGAGGATTAGGAAGGATGAAAGGCAAGGCACTTGGAACAATATTATATGGAATAGAGTGAGGAATACCTTTTTACTGGTTGGTTCAGGATTTATTTAGAGGCTTGCAAATTCTACAGTCATGTTCTTTTATGCAGTCTATAATTCAAAAGTACCAAATAAAATGTTGGAGAGCAGAAACACACAAAAGGAATGAAATATTTAAGACACTATGAATTCAAGGAAAAGGACCATTGAAATTGTCAATTTAGAGATACCGATTGGGTTTGTTTGTATATAGGTATCCACAATATTGCCTTGGGGGTTTATTACAAATTTCTGATGAGTTGTATTTAAAAGTTTAAATGGTTCATTTCACATCATGTTCAGTTTATTGATATATCGAGCTGCCGAGGCATTTTCAAAAGATCCACTATTTCTTAATGCAGAAATCTTCTGAAACATGGTAAAGACAACCCAGGTTTTAACTTGTAGACGTTCAAACAAGTGTAATAAATGTATATTGACCAGACAAAGCACATTGTGCAACACAATATATTCATTCTTTATCGCAGTTTGGTGTCCAGGACAAAAATAACTTAGAAAAGAAATGTTGCTTAAAAACAATAAACAGAGCTACATTTCATTCACTGTTAGTTCGTACTGAATGACAACAACAATATAGTTTGATGACTGAGCTTGCACTACTTGCAGAGAAGTTCTGCATATATCTAGTTGGAATGTCGGGGTAAATTTGGTAAATTTAGGAACCTGATCTTTGAAAGTGTCTTTCTACAACCAATGCAAATTCCCAACAGTTAAAGTGGGCATTCGAATTAATTATTTCTATTCATAAGCAAGAAATGCTGATTTAATGGAGGACCTGCAGTTCTTAGATTTAACATTTGTTAAAAAAAGAAGGTTCTAAGTTGCTGCCTAATTCAAGAACTACGCTGTCTTCAATAATTCATGCACAGATTTTAACAAGTTCATTTAGGTAAATGTACACTTTTCACTATTAAATATATAATGGCACACACAGGATTTGAAATGTTTACTGCCTTGAATTCACCAAATGTGACTTGTGAGTGACATGAAATTCCAAATGGGTAGTTTCCATAAACGTACGTTTCCGGAAGAAAAATGACAATTTTATCATAACATTTGAAATGTCCCGGGTGAAGAACGATCTAAAAAAAAAAAGATAAAGCAAGCACCAAGCTGCTGAAAATCTTCATTAAAAATCTTTTAATTACACAGTGCTACAGTCAAAAACGACATTGTTGACAACATAACTACCGGCTTGAGACCATTTAAGATTCATAATGTTGACATAGCATTAAATCAACAGCAATGTATTGATATTTTATGTTTTATCCAGTCAGCAAATTGAAAGTTCAAGTAGTACGCATCACCTGTATTTAATCCAATGGGAAATTTACTTTTTATAGCTTTATCAAACTTAAACTAAAACAGGTGGTGCAAAAAGATAAGTGAGGCAGTAAGCTCATCAATAGAATTACACGTGCACTAAATCAGGTGATATTGCGGAAATTGAAGTACCATGTCTTGTTGAGTAGAACTTTGGCCTCAAAGGTAATGCAAAATTCATGAGCATCATGGGGATAAAATGAAGTTAGAAACTATTATGCCTCTGAAAAGCTATCCCCACAGCAGCACTAGAAGCAGATGTGGCATGCTTAGGAAATGAAAAAACGGTCAGAAAATACCCAAGCCAACAGAGGCACCAACAAAAGACACAGTCAAGTTGATTTATGATACAAGTACTTAATAGCTAAGTTAGAAAGTAGCAAATGAGAATAACATGTTAGTGAATAAGCAGTGAATCAATGTAGTTGGCAGTAAGTAAATATCTGGCAAACAAGAATCTATGAGAGAAAATAGTCTCTGAAGACAAAACGATAAAATACACTGTGAACAAGAAGAGGAAAATTGGAAATACTGGCTACCAAAAGAAACCCATCAATTGGCGTCTTATGAAATATAAAGGGAATGGACCACTTTATTGTAATAGTTATGCCATAGGCGAGAAAAAAGAGATGATTAGGGTACTATACATGCAGTTATGAACAAGTTGTTAAGATCCAAAATAATTTTGAACTTGAAAATCTATTCAATTAATCAGGTTCCAGACATACTTTTTCTCTATGAAACTAGCTGCTTTATATTGTTCACTGAACGGAAAATACACATAAGCTAATGTGGTAAATTTGTACCAATTCAAATTATTTTCAGAACGAAAATATGTTTCCCTTTGAAGAAATCTTCCCTCTTTCGCTGACAAGTGCTCATTTCCAATGACCAACTTCCAAGTACATTTAAATTTGCTTTTGACAGCTATAAATTCATGTATATTTCCAGAGAGCAAAGTAACCTGTATTATGTTTGCGAAGTCCCATAACTTTACAATGTTGAGGGTTGTGCATAACTGTTCACCCATCATATACCTTTTCCCTTCAAGCTTTAACCCTTAACAATTGTGAACATCACACCAAAATAGCAGTGTCCATGAATACCAATCTCAAGATGTATGCCTGCAGACTACATTTTTGAGCAAACCAAATTGCAACACAGACTCTCAGCACTTGGACAAGTAATCCAATCCCATTGAAAAGGTGTTTGCACATATTGAAATAATTAGATGATAAATGTTTTTGCTATTTCCATAATAAAGAAGATAGTTCTTGATCTGCCCAAAACATAGTCACTTAATGAAAGGAAGACGCATTGAAAAAATAAAATTCCAACAGGTTAAAAAATTACAAATTAATGCTATTTATCCTTGAGCAGGCTAATGTAAATGGGATTCGAGAAGTTTGGAAAAGAATGACAAATCAGCAGAAAATTGCAAAACAAGAACTCTGTGGCTGAAATGTCATTCATGACATACCACGAGTTGGCAAAGAAAATTGATATAGACTCACCCAGCATACAGTACATTTATATTTAGTAGCTCTTTGGAACAGTTTAGCCCAAATTTGGAAATGAGCCAAAATGAAGCACTGATCAACAGGATAAAATATGCCAATGCATGGCCCTGTATTTGAAGAACAGCACAACTTAAGACAGACACATAGCTTGAAGGAATTTAGATATACAGAGAATAGTCAGTAAATATAGTCCAAAGTGATGGGTTGAAATTGTTTTGAACAACCAATTCCTTAGGATGCTGAAGATTTTTTTTAAATATATCTTTATTGTTTTTTCATTATTACAATCTTACAAAGCTTCTTGTACAGACATTCATATACCATCACCAGAACAGTTGGTTTGTATAGTGTAGCCAAGAATTTTCACAGTTTGTTTCACTTTACATCTGTGGGTAGCAATCTATTCCTTAAACATTACTGATCTCCGGTATGTTACTTGCACTCTTGATCCGTGTGTACTCAATGGAGTTACCCAAAACCTTTGGTAAGGATACATTCTCACTCAATCGTGTGAACTTTTAGCTAAAAGTGTTGGTGGTGTATCTCCCAGTGCCCTCCCAAATCTATATTATACTAGCTTTCTCAATAAGGAACATGTTGCTTTAGTTCAGCATAAAGGATCTGTGGACGTAGTCTGTTGTATCGCAGAGGGGTGTCTGCATGCAGGTGTGCTGTGTAAATCCTCTCTCTTCTATGTTTCTCATCTAGGTTCCCCCGTCTAATTCTCTGGGCCCGGGACTATCACCTATCTGGTCTTCCCATGCTTCATCCTCCCTTCCTGTTTCTATTTCATATCTGGCCTCCCAGGTTCTCAATATTTCTGCCCTAAGGTCCACTATGGGTCGTTGGCATATACCTCATGCATTGATTTTTCCGAGTACTCTCTCTTCTGCCCTGGCCTAGGTATCTACATTACTTTCCCACGGTGCTATAGCAGGACCGTTCTGTGACTTCCATTGCAAAACTATCTGTCTCCTGGCTAGGACCAGTGCTAGGTCTATAATCATGTTACCTACTTTCTTAGCCTTCGGTCTAGGGAACAAGCCTAGTAGGCAGAACTCTATCATGTTAGATAGGGTGATTGCTAGCATACTCTCGATCCTGTGTAGCACATTCTCCCAAAACTCCCGCAGGCGCACTTACTATCAGGTCATATGGGCAAACCCTACATCTCCCAAACAACATCTTGGACAGCCTTGAGTCTCGCCTCTGTGCATAACATTTAGCCTATGTGGCGTCAGGTATACAATGTGTACATTAAATTGTATCACTTTAAAATTGGAGTTTCTAGATACTCTTTTCGGACCCCCTATGACTCAGCTCCATTCTTTATCTGAAATCTCTCCCCCCATCATGACTCCCCATTTCTAATGGTTTTTGTCCATGTCAAGTAGTGCTCTGTATAGCCACTTGACTAAGTGTCTAGCCTCTCCTAAAGTTGTCAACCCTTGAACTGCTCCGTGCGTTTGTGATTCTTGTTGCCCGCTTCGCCGCATGTCTCGTAGCGTCTGTGTCAGTGACTGGTATGTCAAAAATTGTCCGTGTGGTAGATCAAATTGGGACAAAGTCTTCAACTGGAAGTAGCATCCCAATATGATAGCAGTCCCCCACCTTTGTAATCCGGCTGCCATCCATTCAGATAGTTGCTGCTTCATATATGGGGTCAGCGGTTCACCGTGTGGTATCCCAGTCAGGGACAGGAGTACTTCCTTGCGATTTCTGGAGGCAATAATACTCCTGGCTTCTGTATCTTCACTGCTGTGTGCAGGAGACTAGGCTGTAACCCAATTTGGCTATTCCGCCTGCCTCCAATTCCCAACATTTCAAGGTTTATGCTGTTCAGCCACAGGGCTATCCATTGGGCTATCCATTGGAGCTGGGCTGCTAGATAGTAAAGTTCGAAGTCGAGGGTACCCAGCCCTCCCTCTTCAGGTACCCTCTGTACCACCTCTCTAAGACTGTTCTATTCCTCCCTCCATCCCAGGTCCTCCAAACTATGAAATGTTTGTATTCCAAAATACTGGAATGAGCGGGGGGACCATAGTAGTCTCTCTGGGAGATCCTCAGGGTGTAGGCTATCTTCCACTAATGGAAAGGCATAAGTTTTATGTTTTAGTTTTGTTAAGCCAAAGCCCAGCTAGCATAGTGTAGTTATTTAACAAGGTCAATGCCTGTTCTGCCCCTCAACCTTCATCCTTCAAATATAATAGCAAATCATCAGCATACAAAGAAATTACATGTTTCTCCCCTCCCAGCTGTAGGCCGAAAAGGTGCCCCTGTTGTCTGAACACTGCCGCTAGTGGCTAAATAGCCAGAGCTCAGAGTAGGGGGGACAGAGGGCAACTCTGTCGAGTTCCTCTATAAATATTGTATGCTTCTGATATCACTCCATTGGTTCTAACAGGAGCTGTTGGGTGAGTGTATAATAGTTTTACCCCCCAGCTCCACATGTTCCATTGTGGGGTATAGAACTTCCAATTTGACTGAGTCAAATGCCTTTTCTAGGTCTATCGACAGAATTAAAGCTGCTGGGTACTGGTTTCATTCTGGATGATGCATAACGTGGTATAACCACAACAGATTCCTGGAAGTGGATCTGGTTGGTATAAATCCATTCTGATCTCCATGTATCAAGGAGGAAGTAGGATTCGTGAGACCAGTACTTTACTCAATTCTTTGAAGTCAACATTTAGCATGGAGACAGGGCGGAGTTCTGATGTTTTCGGTACAGAGTATGCTGAAGACATCCATGTTATTTTATAATACCCTAAGGTTATTGTGTCACACATTCCTTCTGGTACAGAAGTGCAGAGTGTTTCAAGAAGAGTAATCTGCGATCGATAAATTGCTTTACATCGCACTGTATTCAGGGCTGGACTGGCCACAGTGGGCATTTTTTGGGTGGGCCGGAGGGGTGGGGCAGGTTTTGTACCAATGGGGGCCGGTTTTGAAGCAGTGCTGCAATATCGGCCAATTGTAACAAAGTGAGAGTGGTGCTTCTCATTAGCAACCATCCCCT
This sequence comes from Lissotriton helveticus, assembly GCF_964261635.1. Taxonomy (NCBI): domain Eukaryota; kingdom Metazoa; phylum Chordata; class Amphibia; order Caudata; family Salamandridae; genus Lissotriton; species Lissotriton helveticus. Next base: position 91,451,692 of record NC_136072.1, read on the forward strand.
CAGCCCACCGCTCCCGGGCCGGCTGAGAAACAATCTGCTAGGACTGGTTGCTGGTCCTAGTCCTGCTTGACAGTATTGTCTACCAATGTGTGCACTCATAGGCCCCCACCAAAACACAACATATTCACTGATATCTTGCCACACTCTCTCGTGTCTTTTACCCATACAAACAGTTAACAAATACTGATACTTTCATTCTAATAAAATGAAAACTTCTGATACAGTCATTTCCACCAGAAATTACCATATCATGCGAATTTGCAATTCTAGGATAAGGAAATACCTTGGAATTCTCCGTATCCCTTATTGAATGTGGAATTACAGTAAACTCTACTTTATCACATGTTTTTTAACCTGGCAAAATAGTCACTGGCAAATTCTCGTGGGAGTGTAATTTCACTTTCATATTACTATGCCACTTGGAAATTTGCAGTTACTTTCCATCTGGCTAGTAACTGCCATTGCCAGCAGATTTAGGAATTCTGAGGTCCTCAGAATGAAGTCTGTAGTGTCCTGCAACCCCCGAAGACCTCATGTTCTTAGTACTCTTTGCCATAATGTCATACATGCTGCAAATTCTATCATTTGTCCAAACAGATACAACCCTGGTATTGTTTCAAAATACCACCATGTATCATGCAAGTACGCCCGGTGTCCTTCCACCCTTCTCCTTCCTCCCCACGGGGCTCAAACAATGCTGCTTTCTACTCATCATTATGCAGCGAGTCCAGCAACCTACCTTGACAGCCTGAGAAATCAAGTCATAGCTGCCACTGTAAAGACCTAAGAAATGTAGAAGCCAAGTGCAGGAATGCTTGAATCAGAGATATCTACTCACAATGTCTCCACTGTCTAGAGAAACTGATGAGAACCCTTTCAGCAGTCTGCATGACCTTAGATCAGGTCCTGACTAAATACTTACATAATCGGATTTGATTCTGGTGGAGAAGTGTGGCTCAATGGTTAGAGCGGCAGACACTGATGCAGAGGGCTGGCCCGGGACCAGGGTTCAATTCCCGCCTCGGCGGGTCTTGGGCTCAATTTCCTCGGACCTGAAAATTCTAGCCTCGGTGCCTATTCTAATCATGGGTCCCACTCTGCAACGCTGGGCAATAGCTTGCTTAATCTCCACAACGGCCCCAACAACGCTGGGATGCCTGGCTTCACCTTGGGGATGCCCAGGAGTGGGTATTTCACATGGAAAAGCCAGGAAGGGTTCCACAGCGGTATGCATACAGCACCAAGACACCTCAGGGTATAAGTGCACTATACAAGTACGAATTCATTTCATTTCATTTCTGATCTGAGCCTTCCATAAGCCTAGCATTGTGGTGCCAGCTAATAGCTAAATGTTGTTAAACCAGAATAGGTGCAAAAAAGTCTTTACTGCAGGGAATTGGGAAAGTACCAGAATGATAATTCATCTAAATCACTTTAAATTCTTGTGCCATTACCACTTTGACTTGTCTTAGAAACTAAATACTCACCAAAGGTTAGGGAAGAAAGTTGTAGGGAAGGGATACCACCCAACCTTAAACAGTAGAGAAAGTAATTACACATCATTATGACACCAGAGTATAGTAGGTGGCATGGTAATGAACAGGAAAATCATACTTAAGAGATACCACTCCCACGTACTTATAATATTCAGGAATCGTTTTTAGACAACAAATTCTTTCAACATGAGAAGGTAAATTGATCTACACAAATACAAATAAACACTTATTCTCGTCCAGAAAAATATCCTCCCGAATGCTCTCACGCAGGATGGAGACTCATGCTTTCTAATAAAAGCAAGGGCTGCTCCTCTTTTAGCCAGTGGTGCCTGGCCTGGCTCGCGGTTTGTTTTCCCAGTCTGCAGCCTTGGGACTGCCATGATGGCCATTCCTCTGGTTCATGTCCGCTCCAACGGATGACACTAAAACAATGCATCCTCATCTTATTTCACGTCCTGCACTTTGGTGCCGAAGATGCCACATTCTGAGGCCGTTCTTGGTTCCGACTGGCTCACACTTTTTTCCACATGGAAAGTGAGCCTGGTGATATTTTTTTTATATAATTACCAAGCGCAATCATACATAGGAATATATTTATTTTGATTAAAGTCCATGATTTTGTTTTATGGGAGAGTATTTTTTCCTTTTTTGCCTGGATTTAGTCATTGGCTGGAAAGTGCTTCAAGTTTTAAAGCATTCTTCCTTTTTCTTTATATAAATGGCTCAGTGCATAATTCAGTGTGTCACAACATCATTTTATCAGTTGCCCAACCCTAGAAGCATTCCGTGCTCTTTACATAATCTTTTTAGCTTCTTGGATCCTGTAGTCTGCCTTGGTTTGGTGCCTGGAATCTCAGACGGTTTTTTTTTTACTGTATTCAGTTTCTATTTCTGAGAAGCTGAGGTTTCTCCAGGAGTTATTCTCTTCTTTTCCTTACTCCAATTTAAACTCCGATCTGGAGTTAAAAGCGATTAAGGAGAGTGGCAGGCTCTATCTCTGAGCCAAGAGAAGACTTCGAAGAACAGTTTTGGAAAGGACAGCCATTGACATTCTACTGAAATTAACACAACATCTTTTTGAATCAAATATAGATTACCAATCACAGCAGGAGATTGCAAATGGCCAAATTAGAAACTAAAATATGCACAAATTTACTTTCAGTAGAATTAATTCAATGTCCTTATTTATACCTTCATGTAAAATCAGTATAGCAAAATAGGAAACAAAAACAAAGAAAAAATACAGCCTTAAGATCAAGTGCCTGAAAATATAACAATGATTTCTACCAAAATTCTGAATTTCCTCTACTATTCCCTATTATAAAAGATCTTCAGTCGATTTCCTTCATGCTTCTTTTTGCATTCTAGCCCACTAATTTGTGGATATCTTGCAATTATTTTAAATACCATTAGGGAAGAAACCTTCATCCCCAAATGGAGACTTTATTAGCTTCCCGTCTCTTAACTAGAATTGGGACGCACATGAAATCCTTTATATTCCTTTGCAATAGACTTACTTACAGGGGTATACAGTGGTGGTCATGGAGCACGGGATCAATGTCTGAGCCTCAGGATATCGACTAACAATAAATTTGCTTACATAAAACCCAAATTAAGCACATTTACTTAATTAGTGGTAATCCTGAATATCTAACTTCGAGCCACCTTGAATACTACATCATTTGATACCCTTGATTTGCGCACCTCATCAATGTCAATAAATTCTTATTGATTACTTGTCGTCAGTGAATGCATCTCTTAAAACATTAACATCTGATATAATTGAAAATTACACCAATTGCGACATTTCCTTTCCTGTGTGTCTAGCACATAATCAATGCATCAAAAGAATTTGCAATTTGCAAAACTGTTCATCTTGTTTGATCCTAATCGTAGAGTTCACTACGTATTTGCACTCATAACATTGCTATACTCCTCTTACATTCAATATGTTGTACTTTACCCCTTCTCATTCACTCATCGCTTGCATGTTTTTACCATGACCTCAGCCATAACCTTAAAAAGATTTGTTTTTACTTTGACTGGATTCTCTCTTACCCACTTGATCAATATTAAAGAAACAATTCTGATGTCACCTGCACATTACCTACTTAGCATACTTAACACTTGCACTCTCAAAGCTGTCTTGTGTTTATTAAATTAACTGGTCTTGTAAAAAATACTACTTACAGTTTATTTCAAACAGTGTAAACTTCAGACCTATTTTTAATTAAAACATAACAAACCTAATAGTTCCAAATTGAAGGGTACACTACATATCAAAAGAAGAGAAATATGTCAGTGTAGCATCAATATCAATGTTCCTAGTATACTAAGACACTGAGTTCTCAAGCAAGCTTTCAGTGATAATTGTTCATGACTTAAAATACATGGCTAATCTTCAAGCATGCAATAACATTAAAAAGTTGCACTTTCAGACTAACAGGTCATTCATTGTGTTATGTGCTTACTGTTGACTTCTGTACGGGACATTCAGCTAAAGTGGTCAGATCCCCATAGGTTCAGCACCATCTTCCATTCTTCTAGGCTGATAAACCAATCATTAAGTTGTTTAATCGAACTGTCTGATATTTTAATTATGTTGCTGAAACTTATGTTCATTTCGCCTTGGATGATTGAGAGTAAAGAAATGCTTCAATACCCTCTGCATACTCCGAAAAATTTACCGATGGATCCCATCCGAATCCAGAAAAACAATCACTCACGCCCTCATCAGTAGCACACTTGACTATGGCAATGCTCTCTATGCCAGAATCAACAAGAAATTACTTTGCGAACTCCAGAACCGTCCAGAACGCCGAACCAAGACTCAACTGGCTTTCCATCGAAAAAAGAATTACCTTCAAACTCCTCACTCACGCATACAAGGGCCTCCACAACATCAGATGAGCATACCTAAACAAACGCCTCTCCTTCCACACACGCAAGAGACCCCTTCGATCAGCTGGCCCCTCTCCGGCCACCATCCCACGCATCTACAAGAAAAAAGTGGGAGGAAAGTCCTTCTCTTACCTCGCAACCAAGGCCTGGAATGACCTACCCCTCAACCTCCGGCAAGTCCCTAGACTGCTCCAGTTCAGGAAGGGCCTCAAGACATGGCTCTTCCGATGACCCCAGTACTCAACTGAGTTCCCCCCCCCCCTAGCGCCTTGAGACCCTCCTGGGTGAGAAACTGTGCTTCAAAGACCTCTGCATGTGTCCTTTTTTTGTACACCCATTAAAGTACTGTGCTCCACTGTTGTGTAGCAATTTAGATGGTTGAAACCTTTGTGGAGCAGCATTTACATATGTTTGTTGCTCAAATATTCACCAGATGGTTTCACTTTGAAACCTATAAAGATTTTTTATGAAAAGTGTAATTTTGTGCCCACGCCTACTCCTTTTCTTTGAGTCTTAATTAGAACAGAGTCTTAGGCAGTACTGTGACACATAAATAACATTTCCAATCGATACAAAAACAGAAGAATGAGGATGCAGAAAGAAATATTAAAACCATAAATTCAATTAGCAATGTTTTATGCTTTTAGCAGCCCAGCATTGATTGCCACGGGGTGGCTGAGCCATTAAAGCTCTTTCACAATACCATGCCTTATTGATTGGCTCTACATAACATATTTTACTTGGATCTATTTAAATACAGAGGCACAGCTTTCAAGAACCTTCAGGGATTTAAATTATACTACATCATGTTTAAAAGCATGAGAACGTGGGTTAACACTCACCATCTTCACTGTACCAAAATGGTTTGTCTTCATCTCCGCCAATTTCACGGGCAAACTTCGTGTTGCTTGTTTTACTGTACATCTGAAGCATGCAATAACATCTTACTTTTGCTTTCCACATCTCACCTTCCATTATATTTGCTTAGCACAACTATTTTTGCGTGTTAATATCGTTTGTGTGCTTACACTCTTGGGCAAAATGTGTTAATCCATTTAAGCCTTGGATGAGTATTGTAAAGGAAATTGTTATGGTTTTAATTAACTAAACAATAAAGATTAAATTCCATTGACAAAAAAAACTGCTAATCCATTTCAGAAATGTGTAGTACAACAAAGTTTGTCCTGATGCACCACTGAGGGCTAGCTTCTTTGGCTGGATGTACCATTCATGGAAAGACTCAAGGCCATTTAGAAACCAATCGGGAGAAGTGGGCGAGGATGTAGCCTTACGGATCGAGCGGTCATCCTCGAAGCTGGGTAACCGGGTTCGAGTCTCGGCAACAACGCTCAACATCCTGTGATTCTGGGCAAATCACTTAATCTCCCCGTGCCTAACAAAAATGAATGTGTCCTTCTGTAATGAAACTGGTGCTCATGTAAACCGCTCTGATACCCGATGTCTAGGGTCTAGTTCGCGTTATATAAAACTCTTTAAAAAAAAAGTGTGAGTATCTGGTCAGTATTCGTCACTTACGCTCAGTCTAGTCACAGGTCTTCAACACAAGTCAAGTCCATGAAATGTTTCTGAAACATATGTAGATAGGTTCTGTTATCAATCTAGAGCTCAAAGTGATCCCTGGACACCGACGGTTCTATAGTTTTCCAGATTTCTGTTGGGGGCAAGATCCTTTGGTGGGCCAAGTTTTACATTCCCATGAGATGGGGTGACATGCTGCCTTTCAACATGCAATCAATCACCGGCCAAGCCCTTTGCTGGTGTTCAGTACAACACTTTCCACCAACACATGATGCCCAGGAAGGGGTTGCCAAGCTTTCAGCTGTCATTTACCCACACAAAGTATTTCAAAGATGCTAGTGGGAAAGCAAAGACATGTGTACTGTGGCTTGTCTTCTCAATGCCACCTTTCGTTTTAAATAATTTAAGAATACTGCTTTAAATACCACTCTGTTCAGCTGCTGTCTGGTTTCATATTGAGTCACATCAGTGAATGCTGGACAGGGGCTTTTTTAACAAACACCACTGGAATACTAATAATTACTCACTACTTCTAGGGGCTGACACAAAACATGACCTACATTTCAAACAATCAATGGCTGAAGGGAGGTGAAAGAAGAAACAGAGTGAGTGAGAGTGTAAGTGTGTGTGTGTGAGAGAGAGAGAGAGAGAGAGAGAGAGAGAGAGAGAGAGAGAGAGTGAGTGAGTGAGTGAATGAGTGAGTGAGCGAGTGTGTGGTGTCTATGTGTTTTTATTTTATGAAATGAGCTCTAGTTCCCAGCTCAGCTTTAACAATTTATATGCGAGAGATGATCTCATTGAATTTTCAGTGCTTCTAGTTTGAGGTTCCTCAAAGGTGGTAGGATTCTTGAGGCTCATTTGTCATATTTCCCAGGGGCTGTTAATATGCGAGTGGTTAGGGTAAAAAGCAAGCAAATCTATTGCAAAAGCCTAGGTTTAATGTTCTTCTTAAATTATGTGTGTGCTGAAAATGTTCAATTTAGGGTCTTCTTTATTCAAGTATAACTTCCAGTATAACTAGTGCGTGAATCTCAGCGATTAAAGAATGTCACAATTTTTAACAAATTGTTATTATTAGTGGCATGTCTCGATAACTTTGGACTCTAATCCACAAATTCAAACGCAACCACTGGGTACATAAAATTCAGAATATCACAATAGAGTCCCAAGCAAGCAATGTCTCGTGAAAGGGCATGCCACAGAAAGAGATGTCACCTGCACCAACAGAAGCATATCCTTGCTCTGGTTAGTAAGTACTACATCAAGTAATAATTGCTGAGTAACCACTAAAAATGCTCACAGGGTTGATTTAAACATTCATCCTACCAAGGTCTATAATAAGCAAAACAATTCATTGGAGGAAATGGAATACCTGGTATAGTGCAAAAATACTGAATAAATTATGGTATTACACGTTTTTATATAAAACGTTTTATTGTCCTTCACTTGTTTTGAAGAGAATTCTTTTGTCCTCTTTACTAATGGGTGGTGATCTGGGTCTAGACTAACACCTCGCATATGCACGCTTCACTTTATAAGAAAGCATCCAGAGAAAGTATGATATAAGGTTTGTACCCATCTTAAAAACTGGTACCAAATATTACATGTATTCTAACACAAAATAAATGATTTGAAGGAATATGAAAAAATGATTTGACTATTTTAGTGCTTGCTGCATGACACAAACCCTCATCTGAAATAATATTTAGCTGCCCACTTTGTAAACACAAGGGAAAAGGTAGGGAGATTAATGCAGGAGCTGCACTGAGGTATTCTTTGTGATAACAACAATGGCTGACTTTTTCAAAATCATAATCAAGGTGAAAGGTCCATGTGGGTTTTATTTTAACTTTCTATTTGCCAAGTGCTTGCTAAACAAACAACTTCCTAAGATGGCAGTCTCAATTTTAGTCTTCAGAAGTCAGATCTGGCAACTCACATGGTGCCACCATGGGTCGCACGCGAATGGCTCCCTTTACATGCTAACTGGTGAAGAGCCAATATTGCATAGATGCAGGCAAGGAGAGCTCCTTTTAGTGGGTTTCCAGCTGAGCTTTGGAGGCTATAACCAGTCCATAATGGAGTGTAAAAACACCCCAGTACAATAGTGCCAGCCTCGTCAAACCTTTTTGTTTTAGGGAATAGGAGAAGGTGGCTGATGGGGGTGAGAAGTGCCACCATTCGGATGCAGCCAATAGGAGACTTTCAGCAGCCATACCAAGTTTTCCAGGTCCACTTGTGACCAGCTACTCCAGTCAAGGTTTTTTCTTTGCATTCTGGGACAAATAGTCTTGTTTATCCTATTGCAAAACCAGGGAAACTGTTCAGCTGTGCTTCAGAACACTGGCAGTGAGCCAGGGTATTTAACCGGGTACACCGGTATACTAAATGCACACTTTCAAATGAGAGATGTAGGCTCAGAGATGTGCTAAGGAGACAGTGGGGTGTCCCACATGAATCTTCACTTTCATCCTCATCATATTTGGATGGTGTAATCAATTTATTTTCTCGGTCTACAGTGTACTGAAGGGGAACACACCACTATGTATAACTTTCCTATATTCCTTTTAAGAAGCAAGATTTATAATGAATGTTTAGTTGTAGACAAACACAAACACAGAGGAAAACATGTTGCATCCAAGGACTTCCTGTTATGTGTAATGCTGCATTTCATGACTTCCTGTGTTGTGAAAATGTAGCTTCAAGTGTCCCTTTCCTGTCAGCTTGTGAATCTATTGTCTCATTGCCCTAGTACTTTAGATGTGGGTAGTGGCATGTGAGACACTTACATTACAGAGGTGGCAATATTACATAAAGTACAGTTTTGTGAAGTTTAGAATATTAGCACATTTTTGCATTAGTCAGGATAGTACGAGTGTACATAACTCTATTGGTAAGCATGCACGTCTGAAGCAAAGGTTTAACTATATGTGGAAATAAACGTTTCCCAACAAATGTGATTGATTTGCCCATAATATAGCCTTATAGCCAACCTTAGAAGGTTATACCGGCTATTAAAGGCCCTCTCCAGCGTTAAAGGCCCGAGCCAAAGGCAAGAGCCTTTAACAAGGGAGAGGGACTTTAATAGCCGGTATAGCCCAGCTACGAAGGGCTATAAGGCTTATTAGAACATTCTGCCACTAGAGGGCAGAATGTTTTAACAAAGAAAAGAAAAGCCTTATGGGAGCATGAGGGGACTAGAATCCACTCAAGCTCCCTTTGTTCACAGCCAGAGCAGTGAACAAAAACATTGGAATGTTGGAGCTCCGGGCTTATACCAGCCATTATAAGCCCGAGCACTTCATTGCTTTCAATGGAGCTCCCAACATTTCAATGTTCTGATATTAGAAACATTAATCTCCCAACCTCTGCTTCAGGACATAATCTCAGACCCTACTCTCCAAACACTCATCGTCTGACTTCCACAACATCAAATTATATGCAATGACATCCCTACTTCACCTTCTCCCTTCCCTCACTCCACGTACATCAAGACCCTATGGCTTCTGTGTCTCATACAGCCTCATCGATAATACCTTTTATAGTCCACTACTCATGTACACTTTCTTCATTCATCCCATCTCTGCAGCACTGTCATTCCACCTCAACCGTACACCACTCAGTTGCTTTGGAGTTTAGGCTGCGCTATATCATTTTACTGAAATGAAGAACAGCGGCATGGTCCAAGATTACTGTAGTCTACTTTGTTCACCAACAAAGGTTGTGATGTTATCAGCAGGAATGGCCAATCACAAGATGAAATCACAATGACATTGTTCAGGAAATGGGTTATCCTTATCTGAGTTTACAGAAAGTGTGGTGAAGCAAACAGTGAATACAGTTTGTGAAGCATTGGCTTCTAACTGGCTTTTCACAAAGAAGATGCTGAGCAAACAGCTGTTTAATGCAAGGGGGGAAATATATTTGTTATTGGGCTTAATTTGTTTTTATTATGTAGTATTTGGTAGTTGAACAATGCCATTAAAAAACTTAACAGAGGGCATTCTTTGAATACATTCAACTTCCATAGGTTTTTAGACCCCCCCTATAAGGAATCCAAATGTTGATTTACTGTAAAAATAAGTGGACCAGATGAGACTCTGCCTACGTCTCTGAGTGCAGATGACATCACAGAGTACCCCACTGCATACAATCAATTTTTGCACACCAACAGGAAATTTACTGCAGAGGTGTTTGGGGAAGGTCAAAGAATAGTAGCTAAAGAAAGTAAACATGTCTCTTAGGCCAGCACAACTTTCTGCTCCAGCTGCTGTCTTCAAGAGCATCTACATTTGTGAAATGAAATTGAAAGCCAGGGGAAGCAGTTGCAGGCCATGGTTACCCTTGATTGACACCCAGATATGGATAAGGCTAACATCTTACAAAGAACCTCGCTTAAACCACTTGCATGGACTTGGGCTTAAGGAGATTGATTTTCATTCCTCATACTTTAACCAATTGTGAGAGACACCAATGGTATATAACATCAGTAGCATAGTCACATGTCTTTCTTGAACCAGGCACCTGTCTTAAACGACCTTCATTTATTGGGTGTCATCTTCATCACCTTCATTTTTCAATTGAAACTGAAGTAATTGTTCTGACCACCTCCTAAAGCATTTGCTTTTTTCAATACATTTCAATAGGAATTTCATGCAGTATCAGCAGGCGTATCATACACATGTTAGGACCAGAGGCATTTAGTGGTAGACAAATTCGAGCTCTTGTCTCCACATTAAAACGCTTAGGTGCATAATCATTTTTGAAAACGTACAAGAAAATTTATTCGTTACTAAGCCAAAAAAGAATACTTATATTTGGGAGATTTAGATTGCTAATAAATTTTATCACTATGGATTCTTGTCATCATTTTAAAAGATAAATAAGGAACTTGTGTTAACCAAAATCTACCGATCTCACTGAAATTTGTTGGTAGGCTACCTAGTGGCCCAGTGTCATGTGGGACTTCTTCCGCCAGTTTTGGTTGTTCAGTGTTACAGTGATAACACCACAACATTAGGTTCCAGAGTGAAATGTTCGACTAGATCAAAAACAAAGAGGCAGGAGGTGTCATGTTTAATATGGGGACACCTGTAATATATGCTGTTGTTATATTGATCAAGGTCCTTTGAAGTAGAAAAGCAAAGTCTGAAAACACGGCCACATAAGATGATGCTTGCTGGACTATGCGATCCTGCCCCATCCTACATTGGCTGGGCACAGCCATGCCACTGGATATCAAGAGACAAATAGGCATGAATAGAATAATTAAAATGCACAAAATGGGAAGGCTATTCCAATTTCTTTCCCAGACAAGAGAAAGTAGTGTTCGGTTCCCCTAACCACTTAAAGAGACCTTTGTGCAAAGAAATTAAGCCAACCAGTATACCACATAAATGTTGTCATTATGTGGCATAACTACTATGATGGCACCACGGTAACTGTTGGTCTGAGATTGACAAAATGATGCCACCCCCTCCCTGAAACAGCGTGAGACCCATCTTATGCTAATCTAAATGCAGATGGTCTCACAAGAGCATAGATCACATGGGACATTCTGATTAAAAATCTCTGTTTTTTCCCAGTTTTATATAGCGCGAATTCGATCCGAAGGAATTGTAGCATTTTACATTAACACCAGTTACATTTCTTTACACTACATTACAGATCTTGCTTTTTTGCATCACAAATACAGAACACAACATAAAGGCTAAATTGGTCAAAGAAAGAACAAAAAGAATCTTTGAAAACTCTTATTGGAAACATTTTTGAACAATGGTATTTATAAATCAATGGTCCCACATTTTCAAAAAGAAACAAGCATCCTCCAAAGCAAAACATCATTAGCATACACCTTTGTATCATACAACGAGACAGTAAGAAAGCAACATCAAACCAATAATGCACTGCAATAAACACCTACTTAACATCTGAAAAGAAAATAAGACCTGTGTTTTCACTCCACGAAGAGTCATTAGAGGTGCAGTGCCTGGAATTGTGCAAACCAAGGCTTGCAGTTAATTGTCTTTTCTTTACAGAAGATCATTATCAAAGACCTAGGCTATTAACAACACCCTGACAATTCAAGGCTGTGCATTTCCAGGAATTCCCTCCTTCCACCGTCAAACCAACACCTTTCATTCATTGAAGTGAATGTATTGGTGCTCAGGCACCTTAATTGCAAAATCTGTCGAACAGAACTGTCTGCGGTAGGCATGTTTCGAGCGTGAAAGTTTTATTAGAACGAGCATGGCCATAATTCAAATACCATATTGCTGTGCAGCATTGCCAATTACTCGCAAAACTCAGATTTAATTCATAACACGATTCGACACCTAAACTAACCAATGTGCTCTTGTTTGGAATCTGCATCCGGTTTATGATTTTTATTTCTAAAAGACTGCTACAAAATCTACCGTCGCCACTGATATATATATATGTGTGTGTGTATAGATTTTTTGTGTACAGATTTTATCCAGTTGATTTACATATCCATTAGTATTACTTTGCATCTTATAAAGTGCTCTTCCACTCCATTTGCCTAGTCAGCTCAAACCAAACTAAAAATAAACAACTAAAAGATTAAGAAAAGTGGTACAACCCAAAACAAGCACTATTGATTGATAACATTCGAACATTCATCGTTTCTATACAAATTTGGGGCCCCGAGATTTTTCAAACGTGTTTGTCTCAAGGTTCTTAAAGCCGCCTCGACTACATGGTATAAAGTGAGACGCAGATGGGGTATAGGATATTTCTCTGATTTTTCCCCCATTTGGGACTCTCCCAGGACCCCACTCTGCTTGTGGGATAGCTTGGCGGTCCCGATTATAAGATCTGGTGTGGTTAAATGGTCTGATTTGGTGGACATAGATGGGATTCTTCCATGGGAGGTTTTAAGAGCTAAGATAGGCCCCACTTTTTCTAAGTTTAAGTATCTCCATCTTAAATCGTGGCATGAGGCAGAAGCGGAGGAAATCTCTGGGAACTGGGAACTCGGGTGGCTACTGCAAAACGTCCAGCCAAAAAAGAAAGAAATATCTATGTGGTATGCAAGGTTCCTCGAAGCAGACGGTTTGGGTGTGGCCCCTCAAACATCGGTCTGGAATCAATCACCTTTCTCCCATGATATTGTAGACTTTTTTGAGCATCCCTTAAATTGCTTTATAAATATATCAAACCAGCTAGTTTGAAAAAGAATAATTTGTTTGTGCTTAATAGACTTTATTACACCCCGGCTAACATAACCAAGTTTGCTCCGCTGCCTCCCCCAAAATACCCTCGATGTAAATTACGCAACGCAGATGATATTCACATCTTTTTTGAATGCCCGGAGTTAAGATCCTATTGGAAGGATGTGGGAGACTCTCTATCACTCATTTTTGAAATTGTGAGATCAATCTTCATTTAGTGTTTTTTGGGGGAAACAATTTTATCAACGGGACACTATCACAGAATCTTAAGGGGCTGATGTTATATCTTATACTGCTAGCCTGGAGGGAGATCTGTATAAAGTGGAAAGACCCGCTACCCCAGAACAGAGAGGGCTGGCTCAAAGCTGCGTTAACCATGGCACGCATAGAACATGAAGGTAGTAAGGAATCCTCGCATAACATCTGGCACCCGCTGTTAAGCTGGGGACTGTGCCTGCGAGGTCTTTTGGTGAGATGCGGACTTAAATAAATAAAAAAAAACATTCATTTTTTCTAGGTAAAGGTTCCACAAAAATATTTTAGCTGTTCCATAAAGTCATGGACAACATACTACAGGAAGAGGAACAGCCCGTCCCCATCACCCTGTCAAATGGCCACCAATCCTGCCTGCTGCTTGATTCCAAAATAGGTTCACTCTTGCCCCTTCTTTTCAACAGTACAGACCGGTCAATTCCCCTGTTACTGACATCCTGGATACGAAGCGCCACACCCTCTTTTTTGTCACTACATCATGTTTTCAGTTTGGCGCTTTTATATGAAAGGTAACTGTAGTCTTGAAGATACCTTGGTTGCTCAATTCAACCAACTAGATCAATATCCTTGATAACAAAGTTTTGTAAAAGAAAAGTCTGATTGGAAACACTGGCAGTCTATGACAGGCAGTGTGGTAGTCTCCCTATTGTGCAGTGTCCATGGGTGGTGTATAAGTATGCTGCCATGAAATGAACTCCATGGTGTAGCATCTTTTTAACATTGATTTTTCTTGACATTGTAAATTATAAATTCATGCAGGAGCTGCAAGGCTGCAGCAATGCATGTCACTTGCTGCAAACTATGGGCCCGGGCATGACTACAGATGATGAGTTTTCACATACAACGCTCCCACACATTCTTCCCTTTTCCACTCAATATCATGATTCAGAAAAAGGTTTATATTATCTTGCAAGGAAACCTCTTATAACCACACCTTGAAATGAATTCAAGAATCAATGACAAACAAGTAAGGGAATAGCTACCTTTCAAAAACCAATTCATCACTCAACTGAGGGAATTCACAAATTATATGTTAAGCAGTATCGGTAGGTTGGGCTTCCATTAATCCCATTTGCCATTGGCTACCAAATGTCATGTAACTGTGCATCTGTGTTGTGTTCAGGGGTTTCTGACTGTCAGAGTTGTATGGTTATGCAAAACCTCTTAACCATTTTCAATACTCTCTAAGGCCCTTAGTACCTGTGCACAGAATCTACAAAGATTTGAGCACTGGATACTGGTAAGTGAGAACAAGGAATGAAGACTAGTAGAGGAACATGGTTGGCTAGATTAAGAAATTGTAATGGTGAATTAGAAGCATTGCCTCATTTGCATCTTAGAGGGAGATATTTCAGAGAGAACAGTGAGGTGAAGAGAAAGCTAGGCATGATTACATAAAGTGACTGAACAAAAACAGTTTTCCTGTTTTTCTTAAACTGGAGAAGAACATATGGTCAGCCCTAACAATGTTTTTCATGGAGCCTGGTGGGAATTGAATATCCTAGATTCCTGACTTAAATATCACTGTCTTCAGATTTTGCTCAAAGATGTGTGGATTATGATGAGCTTTGAATATGATGTAAACCAAATTAAAACTAATTCGAACATCGGTCAGAAGTAACACAACTTTGAGAGGTGCTAATAAATGCATTACAATCTGAGGTGCATTTCCAAAGTGAATCCAACTGATCGCTAAGGTTTGCACCACTATCTTTGAAATGTAGAAGTGGTTTGGATTACTTAAGGATTGGAGTGTGGACCTACTATTTTTTACGACAAAGATTGATATGGGCGGTCATAGAGCGATGATTAATTCAAAGCCCAGAGCTTTTTCCCAGGAGGAGAGGATTGGAATGAAGCTCATCCTACATTGAATCAAATGGTCTATTATATTCTTTGCCATAAGACTATAGACCCGGCCATAGCATGGAATCAGCTCTTCTTAGCGTCACTGAATATCTGAGTGGCCCATTTGATGCAGGGGGTGCTGCAGCACTAATCCTTTTGGATCTTAGTGCCACTTCCAACTTTGAGAGCCATTCCACGTTATACACCAAGTTAAGAGGTATGGGTGTGTGGGCACAGCCCTAATGTGGCTGAGCTCCTTCTTACAAGACTGAACCTTTCAGGTAGTCGAATCCTAACCACCTACCTGGCGGGATGCCACAGGCCCCAACCTTGAGCCCCCTACTTATCAACCTGTCTGTGAAACCGGAGATTGTACAATCCTTATGGGCTGATATTGTTCTCGTATGCAGATGATTCACAAATTGTGGTATCCTTATCATCTCAGGAGAACCACAAGGCAGAATATCTTAACAGCTGTCTTGCCCAAGCTTAATTTTGGATGAATGGAAATTCACTAAAGTTGAACTGGGGACAAGGCGAAGTTTCTGCTGGCGTGCAACCAACCCCGCCTCTGGGGCCCTCATCTGTGGCCATCTGCTAAGGAGATGACTCCTTCACCAGTGCAGGCGGTAAAAAAAATCTCAGAGTATGGCTCAATGATGAACAGACTATCAACAAAGTAGCAGCCACCTGCTTCGGTATCCTTAAGTGGTTAATGAAAATCTTGGTGTGCATTCGGGCCCCTGCCCAAAAACAGTAGTCCAAGCCCTTGTAAAGTCTACAGTGGACTACAGAAATGGTCGATGCCAAGGTGCTGCTATCTCCGTTCTTAAATGGTTTCAGACCGTACAGAATGCGGCTGCACCACTCCTTCTCCACCCACACCGATGTACTGCATCGACTAATGTGCTACACACCCTTCATTGGCTGCCAATTTAATGTCAGGTTCAATTTAAAGCTTTATGCTATATGCATAAGTGTCTTTTCAATGCAGGGCCGTTATTTCCAAGAAGATTGGTGTCCTGGTATACTCAAACGTTTTCTCTGTTTCAGCTACTTGGAACTGGCTACAGTCCCTAGGGTAAAGAGAACCCATTAAAGTGGCACTGCATTTGCATATCGTGGACCAAAAATGTGGAACACTTTGCCACAATCATTGAGAAGTTGGAAATCTCGGATATATTTTCCTAAGCAGCTTAAGACATGGCTGTTCCCATCTGCTCATTAACAGTTTCCTGTGGCTTCAGTAACTCTGATGGGTTTTGTAGTGTGTCAGCACTGGGAAACTAGGGCGGTCGACCTTGGATATGGGGAAACTGGGTTCAAGTCTCGGCAATGACGCTGAACAATCTGTGATTCTGGGCAAATCACTTAATCTCCCCGTGCCTAACCAAAAAAATGAATGTGTTCTCATGTAATGCAACTGGTGCTATGTAAAGCGCTCTGATACCCGATTCGGGTCAAGTTCGCGCTATATAAAACTCTGTAAAAAAAAAAATATATATATATATATATATATATATAAAATTCAGTTCAATGAGCCATTCTTGAATGAAGTTAGATTTGAGTTGTCTGGATAGTCAGATGAATTTGGTCTGTTCTGAGTTAAGAGTAATAAGTTTGATAATATCAGCATTAAAGACATATCCCTAAAATGTGTGTTAAAATTCCACTTTTGCGGCCATTCCCAAGTAACATCTGATTTGTCAGCAAATTTTTCTGTGTTATTGGGCATATTTAATACCAATATGAACATGACTTTTTCATAATCACACATATTCATAAATAGTGGCGCCCTACATATTGTTTACTACAGCACAACTATTAGTTGAATCCTTGTTGTATGAGTAACATAAAAGCAGTCTTTTTCTTAATATACAAATTCTGAACATATTGGGTCTTGAAGACTCAAATTTCCAGTTACAAGTAATGGCCTACATTCTTAGTGTGGTTAGTTCATAAACTAGAGTTCATTACTGCAAAATGTACATCATGGTTACCAAACATCTACTGGCCCTGGTGGTTTTCATTGGCTGCCCCGGCTTATCGATGTAGATATTCTGTGAAGAAAAATCAGAGAGGACAATAGAGAGGGGCATGAAATGGCACCATGTGAGATAGTAACTCATGGACGCCCAAAACAAAATACTTAATAAAAAGAAAAAAAACCTTAGATAGCGCTCTGCAGGTATCAGGGCACTGCGTCTAAGAATTCCAAAACTCCCATGGGAGGAGCCTGCTGCCGTAACTTGCAGGAGCATGTGTCTAGTGGGGGAGGAAGAAGCCTGGCCTGCGCCCATCTCTCTTCCCGGGGTTTATCGGCTAGTTACAGCAGTGGCATAACAAAGGTTATGCCACTAGGGGAGAGGGTGTGGTCGGTCGTCTAGACTGCCGACTTTGGTACTGGAAACCAAGGTTCATCCTGTGATCCTGTGATTCTGGGCAAATCACTTAATCTCCCCGTGCCTGAATGTGTAACGTGCCCAGTGCTCATGTAAAGCGCTCCAATACATTTGGGTCGAGTTTTCACTATATAAATCTGCATAAAAAAAAGGTTCCTGCAGGGCGGGGGCCAAGCTCCAGGTGGCCCCTTCAGCGTAGTACCTTGGCCTGACAGCTCCTGAATAAGTCCAGAAGGGGACCCTTCCATGTTCATTGCAGGGGGGCCCCCTCAAGTTGTGTTACACCACTGAGTTACAGGTTTTTTTTTTTTTTTAAACCAGTTTCCTCTGGGAGGTGGTGTGCCCTTGTCCATTGCTTTGGTGTTTGGTACCTGGTAGGGCCTGGCTTGTAGCAGGCGTTAAGCAGAAAGTTCGATTATGCGGCACAAAGTAATGGAAGAGAGGCAGTTTCAGCACATCTGATAGATGAGGCAAAGTCTCAATGCCCATTTGCGATGGTAAAGTTATTTATTATTTTTATTTTAGAAAATGCAAAAAAACAATTCACATTAGCAGTGATGCTTTTTGGCATTGCAAAACAAGGGACACAAGTATTTTAGGTTACTGCTTACATTTAGAGTAAATATTTGTCTATCTTAGAATTCCAGGAGTACTACTTGTAAGATGTGAGACTCACTGATTTTCATTCAGGGGCATACCAGCTTAAATATAGTAGGAGAACATGTAAATAACTTGTAAAAGTTCATTTGCTCTTTAAAAAATGTTTTCTCTACGTGGAATATGGTTTCTGAAGTTGATAACTACTCTTCCTAAATCAACATCAGTTTTGAGGGGGTATCTTTAGGTGGAGTAGTGTGGCTCACTGGTTAGAGGCGGCAGGCCCGAGAGCAGAAGTCAGCCCGGGACCAGGGTTCAATTCCCGTCGCGGCAGGGTCGTTGACCTTGGTCAGCGGACTCGATAATTCTCGCTTCGGTGCTTACTCTAATCAGGGGTTCCACTCGGCAACTCTGGGCATTAGCTTGCCTAATCTCCACAACGGCCCCACCAATTCCGGGGATGCCTGGCTCCACCTTGGGGACTCCCAGCAAGGGACCATCCCACAGGGAAAGCCAGGACGGGTTCCCCAGAGTTATACAGCGCCAGGAAACCTATGGACGGGTAGCAGTGCGCTTTACAAGCTCAAATACATTTACATTTACATCTTCCCCAATTCCATGTGTATTTACTCCTGCCTATAACATGAATACATTTGACAATGCTGTATGAGAGAATGTGCCTTGCAAGTCTGATTCACAACAAACTACTGATTTGTGTGTGCTCATGTATATGTCAACATATCTATGCCCTCCACGTTCAGATATTTTCACTAGTAATAATTGTCCAAGATAGGCGCCAGTTTGCATGTGATTAATTCTTTGTGAGTGTAAATAACAAATGAATTTAAGCGTGCACCTTATGCTATATGTGCACTTAAGATTACTTTTCTAGTGCAAATGACTTTGACAATCAGGCCAGTAATATCTGGACTGTAAGATGACAGATTTACAACTTCATTTTTAAGGTCTTCAGCCAATAGTAAGCTCCATGTTCCACGTAGATGCAATAGTTTATTTCCATTTGTGGGAAGGAACTAAAACTTCATGTATTCCCTTACTGCTTGCAAAAGTTCTGAGATTAGTGAATGGTGCAGAAAACAAATATAAAAGAGAGCGGGGGCAGGTTGGGAAAAAAAGACAGGATAAGAAAGAATGGTAATCTGAAATGGAGAGTGAGAATGAGTGCGTGTGATTGTGAGAGCGTGAATGTGTGTCTGCGTGCTTCATTGTAAATGCAGTATAAATAGTCTTTGCTCACATGGCATCTTTTTCACTTGTTCCCCATAATAGGGCCCTCTGCCTTTCAGATGAGTTCACAAGAACAAGACACTAATGTCAAAGACTATACAGGACTGGCTGTATATCAAGACACAAGCAGCAAAATATACGCATTGTAAGAAATGATTGCCTTGCACTCAGTTGCGGCTCCTCCGCAATGGCGGAGGAGCATCGCCTCATCCTAAAAAAAGACAGAACACGAAAAATAAAATGATAGTAAAACAACAAATATAATTGTATTTTTTGCTGTCTGACAGACAACGTGAGCATAGAGTGGGGCGGGCCAGGTTAACAGGGCAGAGACTGAGAGGAGGAGTGCTGCTAGGTCCACTTAAGTGCGCATGTCATTTTGGCCGGCTGTCTTATGTTGACATGCGCACTTGGGTTTCTCCACCCAATGCTCCACAGCCGGGTAGAGAAAAGGACCAGGCTCCATTTACCTGACCATCAAAGCAACCCACTCAGGCCAATCCCCATGCAGGTCTCATGCTTGGTATATATAGCATGAAAGCAGTATCGGGATTGGGTGGGGACTCTGGGAACCTGTGTAAGGAGCAGAGGAGCACAGAGGCAACCAGCAGCGTAAAGGCAGTGCTTTTTTATTTAGTATTCACCCGCATGCCCTCTCACCCGTGCCCCCATACTCTTGCCACATCCCCCGCACTCGCACCCCCACCCAACCACTTATTACTTGTATCAGCCGCCACTGCTTGCACTACATAGATCACAATGCTGGGAAGTACTGGCTTGTACACAGAGTGCAAATCCTCCTTTTGATATCCCTATGAATGGTCTGCCTTTCAGGTGATCAATTACTCTCAGAAATCTACAAGTTGCATAGATTTCACTGCACAATTCTGCGTATTTATGTGAATTCACTAATCGGTTCTGTAGTTAGTTTTTTGTTGTTGGATCAGATTGTAGTCGGCAATGCTTTAGCCTTTCTGTGTTTCAAGCTTCTGTTGCATACATGAATAAATGGGGCTTCTTCTCTGCCACCTGAACAAAACAGTGTCAGTCTGTGACATACCAGTTAGCTGACTTCACTAAAGTTGGGCCACAGTTGTCAATCTTCTGCTGATGGTGAGTGGCACTTTCAATTTAGTTCTCCACTTATCATTACAATGAAATACTTACCCTTAAAAGCCTACTTTGATAGAAAGCTGGGTTCAACAAGGGGCGGTGTGCAGTCGTTTTCTGCTCTAATGTCTTATGCAGTGAGCTGGAATGATGGTGATAGCAGAGAAACTTCTCCAGGAAATTCACGAGGGACTTTTAAATGTGCACAGAGACATAGAATGTACCGGCTCTTATATTATATGTCTGTAGGGGTGAATGAGGGCCTATCCTGCCTCCTAAGACACTTTGCCCACAATGTTTTCATGTTTGTATTTTCTGTGTTCAATACAGTGCATATCTGGACCAAGATGCATGACAGCGCTTTAATGGGGACAATATTTTACATTTATAATTCTAAATTATTAGTTTAAGTGTGATTACAGAGACTAGGATTTGATTGAGTGCTAACAAAACATATATTTTAGATGATGCTTGATGACTTAGTTAATAACTGCTATCAGTGCCTAGGGAGAAGGCAAATGATGGCACTCACTGGGAACTGTAGCAATCATGATCACCATTATAATTACCCATTTATATTCAGGCTCAGGGTGGGAGAAGTTGGTGTTGTCCTAGATTAACATGATTCTTGAGTAGGAGTCAAAGATGGAATTATAAACTCAGACCCAGACCTCTGGGTTACAAGACCTGGAGAAGATTTCTGTTCATCGTGACCAGATAATTTAAAGCTGGGGAACAATATTATACCGTTATCACATTCGCAGAAACGCAAGAAATTGTTGGACTGGGAACAGGCCAATTCACTCAATAAGCGAAATTTGCACAAGACACCAGAGGAATCTGGCTTACACTTCAAAAGGCACCAGAGACCACACAACCCATTACAACAATGCTTGTACTGGTGGAGTTCAGACTACTGGTTGCAAAAATTATAGGTCACCGTCGTGCACCCGGAGGCCCATGTGCTCAGGGGCCGGAACGCGCGGCTGGGTGTTGCAGTGTGAACGGTGCTGGAATCAGGACGCACACACAAGGTTGGTGTCTAGCGTGGGACTCCCAGAGCGCAGCCCCGCCTGTTTAATTATTATCTGGGTCGCATGACCACGGTTGCAATCAAACGGGCGTGGTCCAGCAGGAACACCCCAGCGTGGCCAGCCCCATTACAGGCACTGGGAATTACAAAAGGTGCAGATACTAAAGGCAGCTAGAACCAGGCGAGGAAAAAATGTGGATGAGGCTTTCGCAGAGCTAGAATGGGACAAATCATGCCAGGGAGTAAAACAAATATGTTAGGTTCAATCTGGCACTATTTTATTACCTGTATATCCCCTACCTGGCTCCACTTAAAATAAGCAAGATATACTACTATAGTGCTAGAAGTTGCATAAGATGAGCAAACGTTTTGTATATTATGAGAGTGCCTCAGAACACAAATTTACAGGACTGAGTTGGAACAACGATTGCAGTAATGCCCCTGTAGGCTCTACAGTAACAGAAACAATAAAAAAGACATTTGTTGCATTGGGGACAATATTGGCTAAAGGGCAAATGGCCATACATTGGTGGGATTCAAGACACACAGAATGGGCAGTAGTGGAATAAAGTCACAAGTTATTAGTGAAAGGAGATAAGCGTGCCAAAGATGTGGAAGAAAGGGAAATACTGTGTAAATTTATGGCTCCACGATAATAGACCACATTGAATTAGAAACACGTACGTACAATTGTAATAACAGAGTGGCGAATAGGGCACTCATATAGAATCGCTCAAATAGAACAAAGAATTAATGGATGTGTAGTAAAGCAAAGGGGACAGAATCAGTCTAAACTAACATGAGGAATAAGGATAGGATGAAAAAGGAATAACCGATGAAATCAAGTAACATAGGAAGGAACAAACAAAATATCAAAGGAAGACCCAGAGTGCATGAGCCTGAAATCAGTACATGCTGAAATAGAATAAAAGGTAATAATGCTGCACAACATGAGAATGATTGAAATGCATGGTGGTACACATCAAAAAAGTGATGGATAAGTAAACCATAATGGTCAGAATAAGACAGAAAGAGAGATTAAAGTTTAGGTTTATGCTGTCTATGTGTCACTGTTTATATTTGTAATATACATTTCATGAGATTACAAATCACATTGTGATGAAACCTACTGAAAAAGTGACGTAGTGTTATAGAAACGGCACTAAAGAAATATCTTAACAAAATTGTTATACCTTTCAGAGAAAATATATAAATGTATATTATATCATTCCCTTATCTTCTAATAAAATTTAACCTACCATTTAAGGATGATTTAATTCTAAAAAGGAATTACATGGGACCATTAAGTTATTACAATATATTGTATTGTATTTGCATTTATATAGCACTTACTTTCCCTGATGAGGGGTCAACATGCTTTTTCGGCGAGTAGCACGCTACTCCAGAACCCATAAAGGATTAGTGGTGAATTAGTATAGTGAAATATGAAATTAATTTGAGCAGTGAATATGTTAGTGTGTTATTTGGATTGTGAAGGATAGTGAAGGGGAAGAATAGAGAAAAGCTTTGCATTTATATAGCGTTTTCAACCCCTGATAGATGTTGTAGCGCTTTTCGGCAAGTAGAACGTTACTCCGGGACCAAAAAATGATTAGTGGTGAATTAGTGTAGGGAAATATGAAATTAACTTGCATAAATGTTATTTGGATTAAAAAGGATAGGGGAGGGAGGTCAAAAGTGGTGAGCCAATTTATGACAGTCTCCGTTTGCCTCTACAACAGCGAGTTATGGATCGCACAGAGTTTGCTGCAGTAGTATGTTTCTCAAACAGAGGTTATTCCAATTATCACTACGATATAAATCAGGAAACATCTTTTATCTTTCTGGTCCTATTCCATGGACATGAACCAAGTAAAAGACTTGGGCGTCATCTGAGAAAACCATCTGTGAATGGATAATTACATAAAGAGTTCTTGTGTCCTTCTGTCGTGTTATGTTATGCCTGGTTTGGAAGTAGATTCACGGCATTCCCACCTCCACCTTCCTACTTGATCGTGCTGATTCATGCATATAACCCTCGTCTCTAAAGTTCACACCAGTGAGCTCGCTTCAGTTGGCAGACCGTCCATCGAGAAGAGGCACAGCCTACTTGGGTTTAGGGCGCTTTCTGCTGGCACACACTAACATAACGTAACATAACGTGTATTTGTAAAGCGCGCATTCACCCAGAAAGGGTATCTTGGCACTGAATAACAGATGTTTATTGTTACCTAACTCAATGGTACTCATTTTATCAACCTTAGAAGGATGAAAGACTGAGTGAACCTATTGGGATTAGAACCGGTGACCATGAGGTCGCATACAGCCACTACAGGGGACGCATTAGTCCACTAAGCCACCAAACACTCCCTCTTAGTCATTCAGGAAACAACTGCAAGCCAACCTTTTCTACTTATGACTAGTGGCAAGAGAGGCACTAGCATTGAAAGAATTGCATAAATGTAGCTAGCCAATCATTCATGCATGTAGTTAGTAACTAAATCATGCATCCAATCATGTGTCTGGCCATCTCAGAATTCTAACAAATTTTCATCATCATCATTGTGAATTCTTTGTTAAAATATTGAAATGTGCTTTATCTGGTGTCCTTAGGACCCAAAAGAATACAGAAAATATCTAGTTCATGGCTAAAAATAGGTCAAATGACAAGAGACAGACTACAATGGCTGGAGGTGGAGGCAGGTATACATTTTTAATGCTCCCAAGATTGCATGCATTTGCCTAGGTGTATTTATGGAGCAGAACTAATCTCTATGTTGCTTTCAGGACTCTCAACTCAACTGATCAAATTCTTCAGTCTCCTGGTTCATTTAAGCAATTTACTTTGGAAGTTTTGCCTTTAAAGCTCTCTTCCAATTCCAAACCTGTGTTACCATACATTTTGTCAGTTTACAATTATTTTGAAGTCGAATCTGGATTAACTTTAGGATTCTTGTTACGAACAAAGCAGCACCTGAAAGAGTGTCCTTGCAGCGCTATCACAAACAAAAGGGGTGAACCTAATTGAATCTGTTAAAGAGGGTATTTTGTTCCATCCCAGACTCTAAGGGCCACATGTCTCAACCAATTTTGTGTTTGCAAATGGGCCGATACACAGAATCGCCCCCTTGGATTTTGAGTCGACACCGAGGCTCGGACCCAATTCCCCAGCCCCAAGGTCGACAGATCTAGCCGTAAGGCTACATCCTCTTAATAACCCTGTGGAGTAATGCAACCACCACAGGCTCCATGGTGGAGCTGCATTAAGGCCACATAGGCAGCTGCCTTACTCTGCTAAAAGAAAGGATCATAATAGGATGCTAGATTGTAACAGATGACCTGCCAAAGTGAAGCACACTGTTGGCAAAATGCTATTTGACCTGTGTTCCTGAGAATTCCCAATCTTTGGAATCTCAATCAAATTTTCAGCAGATAGGGCACTAGAGAGTAGCATTTCTGTATGAACACTGGAATGTGCAGGACTGGCTTAATTTTTGTCGTTTGGAAAATAACATTTAATATGGTAAAAGTGAAGCAGTATTTACGAGGATATTGAATTAAGGCAGAATATTGCACACAGGAAGTACCACAGCTAGTAACTGAGTAATGATTATTTCAATTTAGAAATCAAAGCTTAGTGACCTGAATCTGGAAAATAGTGTTTTTTTTAGCTTGAGCTCTTGATTTTATTCTTGCACAGCTGCACTGCACAAAATGTTTCTGCAATGCTGCAATTTGTTTCCATGGCTAATAATTACAACTTTACCTAACCTTTTACCACATAAAGCATTTCAACTGTGAGTGACTGAACAAAGTGCAATGTATTATTTATTTTAAACTTCAAGAGACTTTCCATTCCAAGGGGTCACAGAACATTGAAAAGAGAATTTGAAGCATAAAAGACCACCTAGAGTAGAGTAAACATTTCTTATTTTCTTAAATTGGTTCTTTTGATGCTTGATTCACATAGGATGTGTAAAACTTCTCATGGCAGACTAATGTCTGCAATTTCCCTTGAATTATGCATTTTCAGGTATGTACAGAATTCAATGAGCATGACGTGTAAATATAGCCAAATCATTGATTTCCCAACCTGTGTCTAGTTCAGTGGACTGCCTGCACAACGGATAAACAGCTGAAGTACACATGCCAACATAGTGCAAAAGCACTTTGTTACTTTAATATTTTTCTCAAAGTGCAATACAATCTTGTACATATAGAAAACCATTTGTTTTCAGCCCATAAATATTGAGGCGTAGCAATTCCTTTCTCATGACATGAAAGAATTGGCACCAACTCCTTGCAGATGGAACATCCCAAGGGTTGAAAGGACCAGCAAAGTCTTTGTTAATGCACATCCAACTCTGTAGTTCAACCGCATTTTACTAGCCAAAGGCCCTTGATTCTCTTTTATCAACTCTAATTGGGGAATAACTTCAATAGACACACAAAGCCGCTTTATCGGAAGTAAATCAAATCTCTAACAGAATCCCATCAGCCGACATTTCCTCCTAATCAGGGAATGTACACCTGTACATGAGCTTTTCGATGTATTAAATTCAATATGCAAGTACCAATAACTAAATATATATATATATATATATATATATATATATATATATATATATATATATATATATATATATATATATAGTAAAAAGCTTTCATTGTCAAGCAAGAAATTCAGAGTAGTCTAACTCTAACTGAATATATTCTGGACTTCGCCTTTTTTCCCATTTATACAACCTTCAGCTCTAGTGACATTTCAATTTCTTACAGGATATTGGGTTACAACTTGAGAAACCGCTTTGTACTATCTGACAGAAATCAACCACATATAAAAATAAATATTGCAAGTAGCGGAATGTCATCTCACATTAGTTCCATCTCAAATGTTTATTTCTTGAAATAACTTTTGTTAACAAAGTCTATCATAACAAAAGAATTTAGGATTTTAGCAGCCTTGGGTCGCAATTCTGTACCAGAAGGGTAGCTTTTGCTCTGCATTGTGCAGTGCCTCTGCAAAGTAGCACCTACCCCTCTATTACATCAACAGGAGTTGTCACTCTACTTAAAAAACAGTTGTTTTTATCTTGAAGTAAACGTCAATGAATGTACAGTAAACAACTTTAAATGGTTTACCGCAAATTGCATATTAATGAATGCAATACGACTTTCATACCGCATGGCTACTCCATTGCTCATTGGCAACCTTGCAGAGTACAATCCATCTATTATTGCTTAAAAAGCCAGGATTTCAGCTTTTTTTCTTTAACACGGAGATAGCATCCACTGAACGTAACTTGAGGGTGAGCTTATTCCATGCAGATGGCCTTAAATTGGAGAAGGCACGCCCCCACCCCCCAGCTCTAGTGCCGCGAAATCAGGGACCCTAGCCTTAAGGCTTTTAGCTGACCACAGACTTCTAGAGGGGACGTAAAAGCGGATTCTTGCCCTGAGGTAGCCTGCACCTGAACGATTAAGTGCCTTGTGATCAGATATTACCTGTTACATGAAAGCAAATCAGGCAGGGATACATTCCCTATGCCATTCAAGCTATGCGGATAAGTGACATTAATGGTAAATCTAAGGAGGAGACAAACTGAGTCAGCTGGGAGCAAATATAAGATGGAACTGGACAACCTGTTTAATTTTCTTTTATCAGAAAGGAAATGGAGGCACTCAAAATGAAGGTTAGAAAAATAACTCATTATTTTGAGCTTCCTCTGGCTAGGTGTTGTCCTAGATGACTACTACCCAAAAGCGCCGTTTTGCTTTTCTACTATTGTCAGATTCTTTAGTCTATTTCAATAAGATATTGGGGTTCCTTTTTATGAAAATAGTGCATCTTCTTGTGTCATATGTTTATTTAATTTAATAGTTTGCAAGCCTTCTTAAAAAACAAAAAAAACATGCAAACGGGCATAGACCCACAATTGACACCAACAAATTTACTAGCCTGAAAACTTAACCAAGCTCGAGAACTAGGGCTTCTATTCAGGAACTCATGCGGATCAAGAGTGCTCAATTCCTGCACTTACCCTCTCACATTGAGTAGAGGTAAAGGTGTACTAATGAAATTAAGGGACATGAAAAACAGGCTGGGAGGACAATCTGACCACAGGAAGTTGTGAGTAAGGTGATCAATGAACAGCCACCAAATGTAACATTAAACATAACCAGAGCACAGACGACAGTAGAACCGCTCTTCGCTGAGCCTCATCCCAACGGAGAGGTTGCTGCTAAATAAAATTAATTTGTGGTGATCAATTATTAACCCCAGGCGATGGTTATTCAGTATCCAGGATGTGATTTATATCCCCTATAAAGAATATTTGCAACTTGAGCCTTTGAAATGTTTATGGTTAATATATTTGCTGATGCAGTATTCATCTGAGCAGGTAATCTGTCTTTGTAGACACACTGGTCATCTGCATATAACCAATTAACCTAAGCAGGAAGGAATCATGCGGTCCTCAGAGTACCCAAGAGATCAGCCAAAAAAGAAAAAGCTAGTAACAGTTAATTCCCCCTTCCATTCCATTGTGAGATGAGTTTTTACCGGAGAGAGAGTACTGTAGGATTCAGTTAGCTAAGTGAAGGGGTTTTACAAAGTTGAGTAGACCACCACAGCATTCTGCGTAAATAAATCATATATATACACATATATATACACATACATATATACACACACATACACATATATATATATATATTACCTACTGGCGGTCGCCAGTAGGTAGTTATAGTTAGGACCTAGCTACCATAGGAAATCCGCAACATTCTATTGGGAATAACTTTGGCGCCGGTTGAGGAATTTGCGTGTAATTTTCCAAAATTTTGGCCAGCTCCGCTCCGCTCCTTCCTTGGAAGTTTCGGGGGGATTCATGGAGTGGGGGCTGAGAAAAAAGGGGGGTCCCAAAACGTGTTTTCCCCATGTTAATTTCTATAGGACGGTCTGACGAGTCTACAACCCGAACCGCTGAACGGAATTACGCCAAACTTGGCAAAATTGTAGGGACTGGTACGCAGATGTGCCTTTGCTATGTTTGCTGAAAATTGCTCCAGTGGTTTTTTGAAAATTAACTTCAAAACACATATATATCTATAGGGTAGCTCCGAGCGCTCACAGGTGCGCGTACCGGGGAGCGCACCGGGCGCGCTACGGGAGTGCGTGAGCGGAAAGCTGATTGGCTGTCGGGTGTCTGCCAACATTCTAAACAGTCTGGAGAGTCCGCCATCTTGTGTCTCGGTAGAATCGAGACACAAGAGGTGAAAAAGAAAGGGGGAAATAATTAAATTGGGGCAGGGTAGACATTCCCTGACCCCCTAGGTTCTCTCAGGGGGGCCTAGAAGGACCCTGAAGGGCAAAAAAACTTTTTTTTTTTTTAATTTTCGCGTGGTGAGCGCTTGGTGCGCTCCCAGGTGCGCGCTCCGGTACGCGCACCCTGAGCGCACCACAGGGAAAAATAGTGTAAAAAAATTAAGTAGAGTGTTTAGAGGACAGTGATGCATTGCTGGAGTGTGTCACAAAAATTATGCAACTCCAGCAATGCATCCTTTCACATGGGGCCAGTCCCATGTGAAAGGGCCTGCGTGAGTCTTACGCCTGCTGTGAGGCAGGCGCAAGATGTGGACGCAATGTGTCCTAAAAGTGACGCAGTGAAATCTCATAGATTTCACTGCGTCACCTCTACGACCCTTTCTTGCGTCAATACGCCCTTGCATACATTACACCTGACGCAGGTATAATGTGGCGCAGTGGTTTACAAAGTGACGCATCTACCTAGATGCGTCACTTTGTAAATATGACTCAACAAGTTTCATTTTTTTACAGCACTGGTGCGTCACAAAAAGTGACGCACCGGTGGCGTAAAAGTGACGCATGGCCTCATAAATGAGACCTTCAGTCTTCTACTCATGCGTCATATTTAATGCATGACACATTATGTCGCAAGGAGTTACAGATACGTCAGTATTTCTGACGTATCTGTAAGCGCAAAAGTGACGCATTGCTGGAGTGTGTCACAATAGTGATGAAACTCCAGCAATGCATCTTTTCACATGGGGCCAAGCCCATGTGAAAGGGCCTGCGTCAGTCTTACGCCTGCTGTGAGGCAGGTGCATAAATGAGGCCTTCAGTCGTCTACTGTTATTTTTTCTTTCACTTTCTCTGTTTCTTCACTGCCTTACTTACCTGGTCTCACACTCACTTGTCTTTATCCAGTCTGTATCTCCACTCTTTCCTAAACATCACTGCTCTTTTCTTACCCTTCCACACCCCCGTTCCTTTACTACATTTTCTTCACTTATCCACATTCCCCATGTTCACTCTCCTTCTCCTCACTCTCCTTCCCCACGCTCACCTTCTTTCAGTCCCCCTACTTCACTTCCCTTCCCCTCTCGTCCCTTTCTTTGCTTTCTCACTCATTTTCCTCTCCTCTCTCACTGCACTCCACTTCACTTACTCTTTTTCATTTTTTTAAGAATACAGCTCTTTGATAAGATTTGGAGGTAGTTCTGAAAAGAACTTTTTTTTTCTTCTTTTTTCCTTTTTTTGAACAAAAACACAAACAGGGAATGGGAAACTGCTCAACAGGAGCAAAAACAAACAAAACAAAAAATAGGGCTGGGGACGGCAGCGGTGGTTGTCTAATGCTCGAACCATGAGCAGAACACTTTGTTCCCCATAGCAAAGTAACTGATCACAATATCTGCATTTAATTACGCCTCTATTAAAAGCAGGCTGAATATTAGGGATCAGCTCCTCTGATTGCCCCCTCACTGATGTAGTTGGTCCTCCGGTTGAAGTAGAGGCACCATCCCTGGGAGCCTCTCGTGCCAGAGCCCTGACACTCTCCCGGGCATAGTTCTGGGGGTGCCTCCTCTCGACGTGGCGAATCATGGTGGAGTTTCCGAATTAATATTTTTTGGTGGGGTCACCCCGTGACAGGATAGTGTGACAAATCCTGCACTCCACCTTTGGAGCATTTACTTTTTTTTGATCATCTGGAATGGAAAAAAAACTTCCATATGAAGTGTTCTTTTATCCTGGGCTGAGGAACCTCTTCATCAATAAATCCCTCTGTGTCATCATCGCTGCTGGATGGTCTGGCAGCCATGGTAATCCAACAAAGATCCAAGAGCAAAAAGACAGGTTTTGCAGTCACAAAAGTGAAAGAAGAAGTGAAGGAAATGGGTGGGGATTTCATTCTTTGTAAAAAAAAAACTTTTAGCAACCAATGAAAAGAGTTATTTTAAGGTCACATGACTTTACGCGCTTACGCTGCGCGCACCGGAGCACTTCCGGGGGGGCTTACGCGGCGCGAACGTAGGCGCTTCCGGGGGCGCTTAAGAGCGCCTGAGTGACGTTTTGATAGCTTTACGGAAATGCAAAATCATTCTCATTTCGTAAATCAAAAATACTGCTTTTATAAGTATGGTACTAAATGTCTTGCATTATTATTTACTTTTCATACATATTTTTTTTTACGAACGCAGAAATAGCGCTCTCGGTGCGCTCTCGGGAGAGCTTACCGGTGCGCGCACCCTGAGCGCACCAGGAAAAAAAAAAAATATATATATACATTGAACAAATATTTATTTTTTTAAATATAATTAAATGATTTAAAAAACAGCTAATAAAAAAAATAATCGTAGGTTACAAAGTCGATATGCAAAGGAATTAGCTTTTAAAAAAACTATGAAATTCACTGAAAAAAACCATAGGTTTCACACTCGTTATAGTTAGGAATTAGCAGTTAAAAAACCTTTGAAATTTACTGAAAAAACCATAGGTTTCACACCAGTTATAGTTAGCTGAACATTTTACTCATACAAAACCATTGAAATTCCCACGTTATAGTTAGTTGGACTCACTATAACTCGCTCGCCCGCAATCCACTGCTGATGATGTCACATATTACATCATTCATGACATCACTGATGACATACATATATATATATACACACACACACACACACACACACACACACATATATATAACCGGACTATATCAAAGAGGCCAAACGTCAACTTGATGACCCCCAGTGCTATGTAAGAGCATCACACAAAGATTATGACAATGCCAAACAAAAATTACACAAGATGCTAAGCCAGTGGAAAAGAGATGGCTTAATTTCAACTGAGGAGCACAAATTTATGTGTATCGATTTTCCCGTCTTGCCATCCCTTTACCTTATCCCAAAGGTACACAAAGCAGTACAACCAACACCTGGAAGGCCTATAGTGTCTGCTATCGGCAGTGTGGGCGAAAAAGTGGGGGAGTACATCGACTTTTTCCTCCAAGACTTTGTGAAACAACTTCCTAGCTTTATACGTGACACCAGCGATTTCATTAGCAAAATTGCAGCTATTGAATGGGATAAAGATATGTGGCTCATTTCACTAGATGTGGAGGCGCTTTATACAAGCATTGATCACGGACAAGGACTTTCAGCAGTGAAATATTATCTTTCTAAGCGAACAATTAAGTATTATGAACACAATAAGGTCATTTTGTGTCTCATGGAATGGTGCCTCCACAATAATTTTTTTCCTTTGGTAAAGAGATTTTTAGACAGCTCAGAGGGGTGGCGATGGGGGCCTGCTTCGCTCCCAGCTATGCGTGCTTGCACGTTGGCTGGTGGGAGGAGCAGGTCCTCAGGGTACACCACAAAGGGTGGATGGACAACCATGTAATTTGTTTCTTGAGGTACATTGACGATGTTTTTATCGCTTGTAGAGGCACTAAAGAGGAAGCCGTTGTATTCATACATGAGATAAATTGTAACAGTCTCAATCTCAACTTTACGGCGCATATCGATAAAAATAAAATCCAATTTTTAGATGTTGAAGTATATGTTGCCAACGACACCCTTAAAACCACCCTACACAGAAAGTCGACTGCAGGCAATGCTACGCTGCATGCAACTAGCATGCACCCCAGACACACCATTGCAGGAATCCCCTATGGTGAAATCCTGAGGTTAAAGAGAATTTGCAGTTCCCCATCTGATTATGAAATCTGTCTTAAAGACCTTATGACACGGCTTAAAGCAAGGGAGTATTCTGATGGTATTCTAAAAGCAGCTCTTGATAAATCCTTATCTCGGTCCAGAGAAAGCCTTTTTCCTGCCATAACTACTGTTGAAGAAACATCTATCATTACAGATCCTCCAGTAGAATGCCCACGCCTGATTACTACATACAGTAGAGAAGAAAGGAAAATCAAATCCATCATCAATAAAAACTGGCCTATTGTCCTTAGTGACCATGTTCTTAATACTAGATTGCCGGCCACTCTTACTGTAACTTTCAGACGTGCTAAAACAATGGGCAACTGTTTGGATAGAGCTGCACCGGAGCTCAAAATGAAAAAATCTTGGCTACGACCGACACAGGGTTTCTTTAAATGCACAAGCTGCCGTGCTTGCAAATTTGGCACTACCATCTCACACTATTCAACTCCATTTAGCTCCATTTCTAAACCTATTTTGGGAAATTACTCTTGCAGAACTGACCATGCTGTATACGTACTGACATGCACCTGTGGGCTCAGATATGTTGGTAGCACCAAGCTCCAGGTGCATGTCAGAATACTGCAGCATTTACGGGCAATTCTACACAGTGACCCGGCATATCCGG